>NW_027662143.1:238009-310698 GCF_963422515.1 Blennius ocellaris
ATTCCACACTGTCACATCAAAGCACAACTTTGAAGTGTACATACAACAGCCTGGTCACTCAGGATGACCTGGACTGTTTCCCTGAAGTAACAATTTATTTACTCTTTATTTTGATTACATCTTTGTTATACTTTATACATGTGTATACTGTATATATATATATATATTGTATACAACTCTATATTGGTTCAGTTATGTGCTTTTAAATAAGTATGTTTCTTGTTTGGTTTGTTCCACCGGTCCTTCGATTCATCTCGTCACAATCTATAGTTTCTTTAACCATCAGAAAGTAGTTCAGGCATTTTCACCTGGAAGCGTTGCCGTGGCAACGAGGCCTCGGGCGAGTAAACACCGGCCCAGACGAGCCGCTGCCTCCCTCCTGCTCAGACTCTGCCGCCGCAGTGGGAGACAATAGGAGAGGAAGGACAGACGTCCATCTTTATTTTGGTCTTGGACCGAGAACAAGAAACAGTGCAGACAAACGATGTGTGGGTGAGGAGGAGCACCTCCTCCTGCCACGGAGCACCTCCTCCTGCCACGGAGCACCTCCTCCTGCCACGGAGCACCTCCTCCTGCCACGGAGCAACTCCTCCTGCCACGGAGCAACTCCTCCTGCCACGGAGCAACTCCTCCTGCCACGGAGCAACTCCCGCCACGGAGCACCTCCTCCTGCCACGGAGCAACTCCCGCCACGGAGCACCTCCTCCTGCCACGGAGAGTCTCCTGCCACGGAGCAACTCCTGGAGCAACTCCCGCCACGGAGCACCTCCTCCCCGCCACGGAGCACCTCCTGCCACTAAGAGTCTCCTGCCACGGAGCAAACTCCTGGAGCAACTCCTCCCGCCACGGAGCACCTCCTGCCACGGAGCAACTCCTCCTGCCACGGAGAGTCTCCTCCTGCCACGGAGCACCTCCTGGAGCAACTCCTCCTGCCACGGAGCACCTCCCGCCACGGAGCACCTCCCGCCATGGAGCACCTCCTCCTGCCACGGAGCACCTCCTCCAGCCACGGAGCAACTCCTCCTGCCACGGAGAGTCTCCTCCTGCCACGGAGCACCTCCTGCCACGGAGAGTCTCCTCCTGCCACGGAGCACCTCCTGCCACGGAGCACCTCCTTCTGCCACGGAGCACCTCCTCCTGCCACGGAGCACCTCCTGCCACTAAGAGTCTCCTGCCACTGAGCACCTCCTGGAGCAACTCCTGCCACGGAGCACCTCCCGCCATGGAGCACCTCCTGGAGCAACTCCCGCCACGGAGCACCTCCCGCCACGGAGCACCTCCCGCTACAGAGCACCTCCTGCCACGAAGCACCTCCTCCTGCTACGAAGCACCTCCCGCCACGGAGCACCTCCTGCCACGGAGCAACTCCCGCCACGGAGCATCTCCTCCTGCTACGGAGCAAGTCCTGCCACGGAGCACCTCCTCCCGCCACGGAGCACCTCCCGCCACGGAGCAGCTCCTGCCAAGGAGCTCCTGACCCTGGAGCAGGGTCCAGGTTTAAACCCCTGATCGGGGCCCCCGGCCCCCTGGTACCAGGACGTCACATCTCGGGGCCCCTGGAGGCGGAGCTCCTCCTGGAGCACCTCCTGGAGCACCTCCTGCCACGGTACCAGGACGTCACACCTCGGGGCCCCTGGAGGCGGAGCTCCGGCCCTGGAAGCAACTGACACATTAAAAAAATTCCAAAGAGGTCGTGGAGTTTTTAACAGAGCAGCGACACTGAGACCCGGGCGGAGGTGTCCAGAGGTTGCCATGACAACTGGCCTCAGAACCGAGCTGTCGGGGGGGGTTGGGGGGGGGGGGGGGGGTCTGTAAATTCCCATTGAGTGGTGAGACAACCTCCACCTCCTCCACCTCTGACTCTCTCTCCTCTACCTCCTCCACCTCTGACCCTCTCTCTCTCCTCCACCTCTGACTCTCTCCTCCTCCTCCACCTCTGACCCCCTCTCTCTCTCCTCCTCCACCTCCTCCTCCACCTCTGACCCTCTCTCTCCTCCTCCTCCACCTCTGACCCCCTCTCTCTCTCCTCCTCCACCTCTGACCCTCTCTCTCTCCTCCACCTCTGACTCTCTCCTCCTCCTCCACCTCTGACCCCCTCTCTCTCTCCTCCTCCACCTCCTCCTCCACCTCTGACCCTCTCTCTCCTCCTCCTCCACCTCTGACCCCCTCTCTCTCTCTCCTCCACCTCTGACTCTCTCTCCTCCACCTCTGACTCTCTCTCCTCCACCTCTGACTCTCTCTCTCTCCTCCACCTCTGACCCCCTCTCTCTCTCCTCCACCTCTGACCCCCCTCTCTCTCTCCTCCTCCTCCTCCACCTCTGACCCCCTCTCTCTCTCCTCCACCTCCCAGGAGCTGGAGTTCCTGCGGGTGGCGAAGAAGGAGAAGCTGCGCGAGGCGACGGAGGCGAAGCGGAACCTGAGGAAGGAGATCGAGCGTCTGCGGGTGGAGAGCGAGAAGAAGATGAAGGAGGCCAACGAGTCGCGGAGCCGCCTGAAGAGAGAACTGGACCAGGCCCGGCTGCTCCGGGTCTGTGACAAGGGCTGTGAGGCCGGCAGGCTCCGGGCCAAGTACTCCGCCCAGGTCCGTCTCAGAAACCGCCACATGGGGACTGGGGGGACTGGGGGACTGGGGGACTGGGGGGACATAGAGGACATAGAACATAGAGGACTGGAGGACATGGGGAACATGAGGAACATGGAGGACATGGGGAACATAGAGGACATAGAACATAGAGGACTGGAGGACATGGGGAACATGGGGAACTAGAGGACTGGAGGACATGGGGAACATGAGGAACATGGAGGACATGGGGAACATTGAGGACATAGAACATATGGGACATAGAGGACATGGGGAACATAGAGGACATAGAACATATGGGACAATAGAGGACATGGGGAACATAGAGGACATAGAACATATGGGACATAGAGGACATGGGGAACATAGAGGACATAGAACATATGGGACATAGAGGACATGGGGAACATAGAGGACATAGAACATATGGGACATAGAGGACATGGGGAACATGGGGAACATTGAGGACATGGGGAACATAGAGGACATAGAACATATGGGACATAGAGGACATGGGGAACATTGAGGACATAGAACATAAAGAACATAGAAGGCATAGGGAACATAGAGAACATATAGGACATAGAGGACATGGGGAACATAGGGAACATTGAGGACATAGAACCAGAGAACATCGAGAACTAGAGAACCAGAGAAAACTGATTTCATGGTTTCACTACATCAACAGAGAAAGACAGAAAAAAAACACATTTCCTCCCCCCCCCCCCCCCTCCTCCCCCCTCCTCCCCCTCCTCCTCCTCCCACTCCCCCCCTCCTCCTCCCCCCCCCCTCCTCCCCCCTCCCCCCAGGGAGGAAACAGAAAGCGTTGACTTCCTGTTTCACTCTGGGAAATGCAGATCAGACAAAATAAGAGAGAGGCCGAGTTCTCAAGCTGTGTGTGTGTGTGTGTGTGTGTGTGTGTGTGTGTGTGTGTGTGTGTGTGTGTGTGTGTGTGTGTGTGTGTGTGTGTGTGTGTGTGTGTGTGTGTGTGTGTGTGTGTGTGTGTGTGTGTGTGTGTGTGTGTGTGTGTGTGTGTGTGTGTGTGCAGATGGAGGACCTCCAGAGGAAGCTCCAGCACGCCGAGGCCGACCGGGAGCAGCTCCGCGCCGACCTGCTGCAGGAGCGGGAGGCCCGGGAGCACCTGGAGAGGGTGGTGAAGGAGCTGCAGCAGCAGCTGTGGCCCCGGGGGGGGGGCAGCAAGGACGGGACCCCCCAGGACAACTGACCAGCAGCAGCTCCACCCCCACCCCCCCCCACCCCCCTCCAGTCACATGGACCCACCACCCAACATCTGCCCTCCTCAGACCATTGAGCCCCACTGGGAGCCCCCCTGGAGCCCCCCCAGGACCCCCCTGGAGCCTACTGGGAGCCCCCCCCCGGAGCCCCCCCCCCCCCTGGAGCCCCCCCGGAGCCCCCCCAGAGCAGTGAGGAAGTCCCTCCCCTGCACAGACGAGACCGACGGAGCCGAGTTCTTCTGGTTTCCTCAGAGAAGAACCAGAAACAATGTGAAGGTTCTTCCACTGAGGTTCTTCCACTGATGCAACCCAGGCTGGGCAGAACCAGAACCCTGGACAACACATCTAGAACCCTGGACAACACATCTAGAACCCTGAACCACACATCTAGAACCCTGGACCACACATCTAGAACCCTGGACAACACATCTAGAACCCTGGAACACACATCTAGAACCCTGGACAACACATCTAGAACCCAGAACCACACATCTAGAACCCTGGACAACACATCTAGAACCCTGGACCACACATCTAGAACCCAGAACCACACATCTAGAACCCTGAACCACACATCTAGAACCCTGGACAACACATCTAGAACCCTGGACAAAATATCTAGAACCCAGAACAAAGCCTCAAGAGCCAGAACAAAACCCAGAACAAAGCATCTAGAACCCAGAACAAAACCCTGAACAAAGCATCTAGAACCCAGAACGAAACATCTAGAACCCAGAACAAAACCTCGAGGACCCAGAAATAATCTGGGTTTTGTTCTCGGCCACAACAGAACCAGAACCAGAACCAGAACCAGGTAAAGAAACAGAAACAGGACGGCAGGTTTGGTCTCTGGACACAACGTAGAAACACACAACGTAGAAACAAGAAGTTGATGACACAACATAGAATCACACAATGTAGAAACGAATAAATGGACTAACACAGCATAAACACACAACGTACAAACACAATGTCGAAACATACAACGTAGAAACACACAACCTAGAAACCCACAACGTAGAAACACAACTTAGCAGCACACAACGTAGAAACACACAATGTAGGAATACACCACGTAGAAACACACAACGTAGAAACACACAATGTAGAAACACACAACCTAGAAACAAACATCGTAGAAATACACATAATAGAAACAAACAACCTAGAAAAACACAACGTAGAAACAGAACTTAGAAACACACAACGTAGAAGCACTTATCGTAGAAACACAACATAGAATCACACAATGTAGAAACAAATAAATTGACTAACATAACGTAGAAACACAAATGTAGAAACACACAACGTAGAAACAAGCAAGTTGATAACACAACGTAGAATCACACAATGTAGAAACGAATAAATTGACTAACACGGCATAAAAACACAACCTAGAAACACACAACATAGAAACAGAACTTAGAAACACACAACGTAGAAGCACTTATCGTAGAAACACAACATAGAATCACACAACGTAGAAACAAATAAATTGACTAACATAACGTAGAAACACAAATGTAGAAACACACAACGTAGAATCACACAATGTAGAAACTAATAAATTGACTAACACAGCATAAAAACACAACGTAGAAACACACAACGTAGAAACACACAACGTAGAAACACACAACGTAGAAACACACAACGTAGAATCACACAATGTAGAAACAAATAAATTGACTAACATAACGTAGAAACACAAATGTAGAAACACACAACTTAGAAACAAGCAAGTTGATAACACAACGTAGAATCACACAATGTAGAAACAAATAAATTGACTAACATAACGTAGAAACACAAATGTAGAAACACACAACGTAGAAACAAGCAAGTTGATAACACAACGTAGAATCACACAATGTAGAAACAAATAAATTGACTAACACAGCATAAAAACACAACGTAGAAACACACAATGTAGAACCGGCGGTCCCACAGCGCCACCCAGGGGCGGTTGGCCTCGTTAAGGAAAACATGGAAGGTCACAGAAGGTCAGAGGTCAAACCGTCCGTCTGTTTTCAGTCCCGTCTCTTTAAGCGTCTCCGGGCTGCGCTCCAGAGCAGGATCTATGGTGGTTCTCTACGTTCTGGAGATGAAAGGGGAGGTTGGGTTCTGGACGGTTCCCCTCCTCGGCGTTCTGGAAGGTTCTGCGCTCCGGGGACTCGTGTAAATAACCACAGAAAGTTCTTTTCAATAAGTTAAGGTCTGTAAATAGAAATATGTTGTTTTGTTTTTTTTTTTACTTTCCGATAATGAATCGCACTTTGTCATGAGGAAATACTGTCCCACGTCTTTCTTGGAGACGTCCCCGGTTCCCCGCCCGGTCCGGTTCCGCCGGCTCCTCCAGGTTCTCCCCTTCAGACAGAGTATTGTAAATAAAGTGAAGGACGGCTGCTCTCGCTCAGCGGGGGGGTCTGCGGAGCCTGGCGCCGCTAGCGCTAACGCTAACGCTAACGCCGCCGTGCGGGTACCATGCAATCAGAATGTACATTCTCATCATTGCTTTCCTTTGGGTTGTTGACGTCTCACCGGTGCAGATGTTTCCCGGCTCGTCGGTTCTCCTCGGTTCCTCCAGCAGGAACCTCGTGTTTCCTTTATGCATGACGTTTGACAAGCTTCGCCGTTCGTATCGTCACTTCTTGGGCATTGATTCTGTACGTGTAAGGGATTTATTGTGTTATGCAAGGTGAAGAAGCATTTTTGTCTTATTTAGAAGTTAAAAGAACAACAAGACAGACGTTTATCTTTAAAAAACAACAACAACAACAACAACTTCAGTGCAATGCTGGACAACCTCAAGTGCCTGAAGGAGGCCGGAGGTCCAGAGGAGGACGACTGACGGGGACGGAGACTCGTCGGTCGTCCTGGAATCTCTCGTCTGATAGGTGGACGGAGGGGACGGATGTCGAGCTGCGTCGGGTTTGTTCGTGTCTCCGGGTGGAGGTCTGTCCAGAGTTCTGTCCAGACGTCTGGACTGACGTCTGTCCAGAGTTCTGTCCAGAGGTCGGTCCAGAGTTCTGTCCAGAGTTATGTCCAGACGTCTGTCCAGAGTTATGTCCAGACGTCTGTCCAGAGGTCTGTCCAGAGTTCTGTCCAGACGTCTGTCCGGACATCTGTCCAGAGATTTGTCCAGAGGTCTGTGCAGACGTCTGTCCACAGGTCTGTCCAGACGTCTGTCAAGAGATCTGTCCACAGATCTGTCCAGAGGTCTGTCTAGACATCGGTCCAGAGGTCTGTCCAGAGATTTGTCCAGACGTCGGTCCAGAGGTCTGTCCAGACGTATGTCCAGAGATTTGTCCAGACGTCTGTGCAGACGTTGGTCCAGAGTTCTGTCCAGACGTCTGTCCACAGGTCTGTCCAGAGGTCTGTCCAGACCCGACGCAGACTGAAACCCTCCAAACGACCTGCTCAGCGACGTGTCTCTGCCGATCCCCTCGTCCCCAAAGTGAAGCCAAAAGGTTCCCGGTCCAGATCCTGCGGCGGAACTCCACGACCACGACCTTCTGACCCCCGAGCTGGACCAGGACCTGGACCTGGACCTGGTGCACACGCCCACCAGAACCGGTCCAGCCCGGAACCACCGATTCCAGGTCCTGCGTGTGATTCTGGGTTCCGGGCAGAACGTCCGGGTTGGCGGGAACCTTTGTTAGCGCCGCGGAAGTTTGTTAAAATCACCCCCAAAAAAGAGGCGGGGCTTATTCACAGTACCACGACCAGCCACCAGGGGGAGGAGCTGGAGCAAATTTGGCTTCACTTGTCGGGGAATTTCCACGTCTTCTCTACCAACCAGTTTACAAACGTTTGACTCTGTTTTGTTTTTTTGTTTTTTTAAACGTAGAAAACAATTGAACAAAGTTCTGTTTTTTCTCTCTCAGTGATTTTTTCGTCCTGAAAGCGCCGACGTGCATGTTCAGACATTTTTCTAGCGGCTGTACAGACAAAACCAGGTGCTCCGTTTGTGGACATCGGGTGACAAACAAACAAACAAAAACAACAAAAAGTCTCTTTTCCGCGGCGGCTCTGAAACCCCCCCCCCCCCTCCCCCGGCCAAACCTGAGGTTGGTACCTTTTCTAGTTGTTTTTACTCGTTATGTTACTCGGTTTTCTACACGGAACCAGGGCGGCGGACGACGTTTGGCTCTCCGCCTCCCTGGGGGAAAAACTCCTTTTCTAAATGATTTTGCTAAAAAAAAAAACAAACAAACAAGAAAAACCAGAGACTGGGCCGTGAAGCGGCGACGCCGGTCCAGACGCACGAACAAAAACTCGCCAGTGTGAAGATTCGAATGACGAAATTCACAAATGTAAATATCTTTTTTCATTTCCTATATTGTATAAAATATGTACATGGTGTTTCCTTTTTCCAACGAGAGATCTTTTCTTACGGTAGTCGTCTTGTTTTGTTCTGTTTTTTTTGGACTTTGTGTTTGACGGAACGTTTTTCCGCGGCGTCACAGAGAAGATTCCCCACATCAACATCTGATTCCATCGCTTTACTTTGTTTTGTTTTTACTGTAGAGTATTGAAATACTTTTTTCACCAGTTCATATATATTTTTAACATCAGATAGCCGAGCTGCAGTGCCCCCCCCCCTCCCCCCCCCCCCCAGTGTATCTTAGCCCTGTGCTGCTGCTACTACTATATACTACACGTCTAGAATATTTTTATGTAAGAGGAAAACTTCCCATTTATTAATGAGAACAAAGAGCTCATTCTGCAATCGCCGTCGTTTTTTTCATCCTGTCATCCTCCTCTTCCACCTCCTCCTCTTCCTCCTCCTCCTCTTCCTCCTCCTCCTCATCCTCCATTTCCTCTTCCTCTTCCTCCTTCTGTTCCTCCTCCTCCTCATCCTCCACTTCCTCCTTCTGTTCCTCCACTTCCTCCTCCTCATCCTCCACTTCCTCTTCCTCTTCCTCCTTCTGTTCCTCCTCCTCCTCATCCTCCACTTCCTCCTTCTGTTCCTCCACTTCCTCCTCCTCATCCTCCATTTCCTCTTCCTCTTCCTCCTTCTGTTCCTCCTCCTCCTCCTCCTCCACTTCCTCCTTCTGTTCCTCCACTTCCTCCTCCTCATCCTCCACTTCCTCCTCCTCATCCTCCACTTCCTCTTTCTGTTCCTCCACTTCCTCCTCCTCATCCTCCACTTCCTCCTTCTGTTCCTCCACTTCCTCCTCCTCATCCTCCACTTCCTCCTTCTGTTCCTCCACTTCCTCCTCCTCATCCTCCACTTCCTCTTCCTCTTCCTCCTTCTGTTCCTCCTCCTCCTCATCCTCCACTTCCTCCTTCTGTTCCTCCACTTCCTCCTCCTCATCCTCCATTTCCTCTTCCTCTTCCTCCTTCTGTTCCTCCTCCTCCTCCTCCTCCACTTCCTCCTTCTGTTCCTCCACTTCCTCCTCCTCATCCTCCACTTCCTCCTTCTGTTCCTCCACTTCCTCCTCCTCATCCTCCACTTCCTCTTCCTCTTCCTCCTTCTGTTCCTCCTCATCCTCATCCTCCACTTCCTCCTTCTGTTCCTCCACTTCCTCCTCCTCATCCTCCACTTCCTCCTCCTCTTCCTCCTCCTCCACCTCCCCCCCCCCTTCTCTAACGACACAGACTATATTGTAAGTAAGGATTAATGAGATTATGTTTGAACATAGCTAAGCTTATATTCCACAGTGACTGAATGTACAGTGTATAGATCATTACACCAATAAACTTCTTTGTCCAACTGAACCACTTCCTCTTCTTGTTTCCCGGGTGGCGGAGCGCTAATCCAGACTAGCTCCACCTAATCCACCTAATCCAGACTAGCTCCACCTAATCCAGACTGGCTCCAGCTAATCCAGACTAGCTCCAGCTAATCCAGACTAGCTCCACCTAATCCAGACTGGCTCCACCTAATCCAGACTAGCTCCACCTAATCCAGACCGGCTCCACCTAATCCAGACTGGCTCCACCTAATCCAGACTAGCTCCACCTAATCCAGACTAGCTCCACCTAATCCAGACTGGCTCCACCTAATCCAGACTGGCTCCACCTAATCCAGACTGGTTCCACCTAATCCAGACTAGCTCCACCTAATCCAGACTAGCTCCACCTAATCCAGACCGGCTCCAGCTAATCCAGACTAGCTCCACCTAATCCACCTAATCCAGACTAGCTCCACCTAATCCAGACTGGCTCCAGCTAATCCAGACTAGCTCCAGCTAATCCAGACTAGCTCCACCTAATCCAGACTGGCTCCACCTAATCCAGACTAGCTCCACCTAATCCAGACCGGCTCCACCTAATCCAGACTGGCTCCACCTAATCCAGACTAGCTCCACCTAATCCAGACTAGCTCCACCTAATCCAGACTGGCTCCACCTAATCCAGACTGGCTCCACCTAATCCAGACTGGTTCCACCTAATCCAGACTAGCTCCACCTAATCCAGACTAGCTCCACCTAATCCAGACCGGCTCCAGCTAATCCAGACTAGCTCCACCTAATCCAGACCGGCTCCACCTAATCCAGACTAGCTCCACCTAATCCAGACTAGCTCCACCTAATCCAGACCGGCTCCAGCTAATCCAGACTAGCTCCACCTAATCCAGACCGGCTCCACCTAATCCAGACTAGCTCCACCTAATCCAGACTAGCTCCAGCTAATCCAGACTGGCTCCAGCTAATCCAGACCGGCTCCACCTAATCCAGACTAGCTCCAGCTAATCCAGACTGGCTCCACCTAATCCAGACCGGCTCCACTTAATCCAGACCGGCTCCACTTAATCCAGACCGGCTCCAACTAATCCAGACCGGCTCCACTTAATCCAGACCGCCTCCACTTAATCCAGACTGGCTCCACCTAATCCAGACCGGCTCCACCTAATCCAGACTGGCTCCAGCTAATCCAGACCGGCTCCTTTTCGCTCTATTATCTGCTAATCTGGATTGATGGCGGCTGATTTAACATCAAGATCCACGATAGTGGACCTGCTTCAGGACCTTTTTCAGTTGTGAAGAAGAAGAAGAAGGAGGAGAAGAAGAAGGAGGAGGAGGAGAAGAAGAAGGAGAAGAACTGGAGGAGGAGAAGGAGGAGAAGAAGAACTGGAGGAGAACTGGAGGAGGAGAAGAACTGGAGGAGGAGAAGGAGGAGAAGAAGAAGGAGGAGAAGAAGGAGGAGAAGAACTGGAGGAGGAGAAGGAGGAGAAGGAGAAGAAGGAGAAGAACTGGAGGAGGAGAAGGAGGAGAAGAAGAAGGAGGAGAAGAAGGAGGAGAAGAAGGAGGAGCTGAACTCAGACCAACAAAAGCTGCGTCAGCATTTTCCATCAGGAAGATTTAATCTACAGTGATGAGAGTTTTGTTTTGAATAAGAGCTGATCCTGGATCAGGACTGTTTTACTGTCGGACACGATGTGAAGCTTCCAGGAGAAAAACAAACATGCTGCTGCTCCGGATGTCATCACCTCCACCATGAGACCCCCCCCCTGCCCCCCCCCCCCCCGCCTCCGACTGACCCAGTTCCAGCAGTCACATGAGGAGAAGCGCCTGCAGTTCCCTCATTAGTCTCTGGAGGCGCCGCCTGTCGCCTCCTGCTGCTTCTTAATGTTCCTCAATTACCACGTCATGTTTAATTCATCCGGCTCAGCTTCGCCGCGTTCATGTGCTCCGACTGCAGGCCGCCGTGCTGCATCCTGCTGCATCCTGCTGCATCCTGCTGCATCCCACCCTGCTGCATCCCGCCCTGCTGCATCCCGCCCTGCTGCATCCCGCCCTGCTGCATCCCGCCCTGCTGCATCCCGCCATGCTGCATCCCACCCTGCTGCATCCCGCCATGCTGCATCCTGCTGCATCCCACCATGCTACATCCTGCTGCATCCCGCCCTGCTGCATCCTGCTGCATCCCGCCCTGCTGCATCCTGCTGCATCCCGCCCTGCTGCATCCCACCCTGCTGCATCCCGCCCTGCTGCATCCCGCCCTGCTGCATCCTGCTGCATCCCACCATGCTACATCCTGCTGCATCCCGCCCTGCTGCATCCTGCTGCATCCCGCCCTGCTGCATCCCGCCCTGCTGCATCCCACCATGCTACATCCTGCTGCATCCCGCCCTGCTGCATCCTGCTGCATCCCGCCCTGCTGCATCCTGCTGCATCCCGCCCTGCTGCATCCCACCCTGCTGCATCCCGCCCTGCTGCATCCCGCCCTGCTGCATCCTGCTGCATCCCACCATGCTACATCCTGCTGCATCCCGCCCTGCTGCATCCTGCTGCATCCCGCCCTGCTGCATCCCGCCCTGCTGCATCCCGCCATGCTGCATCCCACCCTGCTGCATCCCACCCTGCTGCATCCCACCCTGCTGCATCCCGCCCTGCTGCATCCCGCCCTGCTGCATCCCGCCATGCTGCATCCCACCCTGCTGCATCCCGCCCTGCTGCATCCCGCCATGCTGCATCCTGCTGCATCCCACCATGCTACATCCTGCTGCATCCCGCCCTGCTGCATCCTGCTGCATCCCACCCTGCTGCATCCCGCCCTGCTGCATCCCGCCCTGCTGCATCCCGCCCTGCTGCATCCCGCCCTGCTGCATCCCGCCCTGCTGCATCCTGCTGCATCCCACCATGCTACATCCTGCTGCATCCCGCCCTGCTGCATCCTGCTGCATCCCGCCCTGCTGCATCCTGCTGCATCCCGCCATGCTGCATCCCGCCATGCTGCATCCCGCCCTGCTGCATCCCGCCATGCTGCATCCCGCTGCATCCAAGAGGTCACATGTTTACGAGACGGACGGACAGGAAGCTTCATGTTTGTCTCTTCATGGGAACTTTTAGTGGCTCAAACCTTTTTGGTTGTTTTGGGGCGGAAAGAGAAGGTGGTGGCGTCACGTCACCAGATTCTGGTGGAACAGGAAGTGTTGAACTCAAGTGTTTTACATCGACGGTGATGGAACAGGAAGTGTTGAACTCAAGTGTTTTACATCGACGGGGATTCAGCGGAAAGTTTTGTCTGGAAGTTTTCAACATCTGCAGCAGCGACGTTTCCAGGAATCCCACTGAGTCTGATCGACACTGAAGGCTGAGAAAAATAACTGCAGCCAGCTTATAATGGCATTATTTACACACACACACACACACACACACACACACACACACACACACACACACACACACACACACACACACACACACACACACACACACACACACACACACACACACACACACACACACACACACACACACACACACACACACACAGGTCGCTGGCCTGTGGGCAGGTTCAATATTAATGTTGGGCTGCAGCTAAAATGCTCGGCTTGACAAAGACGATCAGCGTCTCCGACTCTCGGCTGTCAATCAGCATCGCTGCTCATCACGTCGGCCGCCATCACGTCGGCCGCCATCAGCCCTGCTTCCCGCCGGACCCTCGACCTGCTGGCGTCCTCAGCAGGGGTCTGGAGCTCCACTGCTCAGAAGCAGAACCCTGCAGACGGTTGAGAAACGGTTGGGACACGTGGAACCGAAGTCAAACGGATGAGCAGCGGGTCTGCAGACATTCCGCCGGTGACGACGTCTGTTCTGTCCGTCCTCTGCGCTCCACCCGTCAGTCCTGGTTCTGCAGGCTCCGTCTGGTTGACGGAGGACCTGGAGGTTCCCTTCCTTCCTCCACAGCGTAGCGACACCGTCACCGCTCCATCAGGTCCAGCTGATATTCCTCAACTTTAATCTCAAGTTGTTGTTTTTTTTAAACTAAACCTATTTAATCCCAGCCCTGCCCAGGCTGGACTGAGGAAAGGAGGCAGCGCTCCACCCATGTCTCCACCCATGTCTCCGTCACCCTGATGGAAACCAAATGACTTGTTCAGCACTGGATCCATAGCGACACTGACATGTCCTCCCGACACTCCTCCTCAGCCTCCTGGAAGCCAAACGGAGACCCTGGAAAACGCGCTTAGCTCAGCAGCTAGCGTTAGCTTGCAGCTAGCATAGCATGAGCTCCAGCTCCAGACAGGATTCAGTTCCGGACCTCGGGTCATTAATCGGTGGCCGAGCCGCACGGCGACGACGTCGTCGTGTTGATTTGACGGCAGTTTTGTGGTCTGACGAGAGAAAGAGCAGATTTATGGTTCAATAGGTTTTGAAGACTTTCCAGGAGGTCATTGAACGCACCGTGACGCTCGGAGGTCCGGTGCAGGTTACTGGTGCCACTAAAAATAAGTCCCCGGCGGGAGTCTGGACCGCCATTGACCTTATTCCGCGCCGCCATGTTTGTTCTGGACAGAGCATCGGAGTGACGATCTCTTTCTGAATTAAGAGTTCTAAAGGTCGCTTGTGGGGATCGGTGTACCGCGGCTAGCTGCGTGTAACATTACTTGCTCCGCGGCTAGCTGCGGCTAGCTGCGTGTAACATTACTTGCTCCGCGGCTAGCTGCGGCTAGCTCTGTGTCACGGCGGCTGCAGCGGGTGAAAGTGGAACACAAACACACAAAGACGCCATCATGACGAGCTTCAGCTCACTTTCAACTCGTCACTTCTCAAGAGAGGTTAGCGCCCGGCGCCGTGCCCTCGGGGGAGGAGCTGGCAGGCCAGCGGGGGGGGGGGGGGGGGGGGAGGCTCGCCGGGCGCCACATGGCCTCCAGAGCAGGAGGCGGTGTCACTGCAATGAGGCTGGACAGCATGACACGCCTGGCGGTGGCGCCGTGCGGCGGGGGGGGCGGAGTCACGTGTTCCTGCAGCATAAAGTGTTTACAAGACAACATGGAGGAGGAGGAGGAGCTGGGTGGGGGGGGGGGGGGATGGGGGGGAGGGTGACGGAGACGGAGGACAAGTAGGACATGTGGGACAAGATGAGCTGACTGGCTCTACTTGTCGTCGTCCTCTCCTTTTCCTCTCCTCCTACTCTCCTCCTTGTCTCTTCTTCCTCCTCTCCTCCTCCTCTTCATATCCTCCTCTTCTCCTCCTCTCCACCCACTCTCCTCCTTCTTGTCTCTTCTTCCTCTTGTCCTCCTCATCTTCTCCTCCTCTCCTCCACCACTCCTCCTCCTCTCCTCCTCTTTCTCCTCCTCCTCTCCTCCTTCTTGTCTCTTCTTCCTCCTCTCCACCCACTCTCCTCCTTCTTGTCTCTTCTTCCTCTTGTCCTCCTCATCTTCTCCTCCTCTCCTCCACCACTCCTCCTCCTCTCCTCCTCTTTCTCCTCCTCCTCTCCTCCTTCTTGTCTCTTCTTCCTCCTCTCCACCCACTCTCCTCCTTCTTGTCTCTTCTTCCTCTTGTCCTCCTCATCTTCTCCTCCTCTCCTCCTCCTCAACCTCCTCCACCTCCTGACTGCTCCTTCTCAGACCTCCAGGTGATGGAGGAGCTCGGGGTTCCGTCCTCACCACCACCACCTGTGTTTAGATGAAGTGAAAGAAGAAGAGGATTGAGCTAAAAACTCTTTTTCCTTAGAGAGGGAGGTGAAGGGAAGTGGAGGGAGGTGGAGGGAGGCAGAGGGAGGTGAAGGGAAGTGGAGGGGGGTGGAGGGAGGTGGAGGGAGGCAGAGGGAGGGAGGCGGAGGGCTGCAGCCGCAGGCGCTTATTAAAAAATGAATCAAAGTCATGTTGGATTTCCAGAGAAAGACTCTGGAGGCGGAGTCACAATCCACAGTTCCAACATGGCCGCCTTGCAGTGATCGGCAAGGCTTCAGGTAAGGCCAATGGATGGATGTAGACTAGATGTAGACCAGATGTAGACCAGCTGTAGACCAGCTGTAGAGAGAAGCTAGCGGTGTAGCAGTGACGCCTCCACAGGAATGTTTGCATGAACGTGACCTGACCTGAATGTAAAGTTTGTTCTTCTCCTCTCAGAGCTGCAGCCATGCGCTGCTGCGCCGCTGCGCCGCTGCAGAAGCAGGCGTGAACTTTTACACTCTGCTGCTGCGGCTTCGTCCAAACGCAGCCCGCAGCCCCTCCTGCCTCCACTGCTGCTGATCAATACTCCATCAGCCTCCATCACCTGGACAGCTGCCAACATCCACCACCACTGGATCTGCCCACACACACACGCACCCACACACACACACACACACACACACACACACACACACACACACACACACACACACACACGCACCCACACACACACACACACACACACACACACACACACACACACACACACACACACACAGCTCTAGCTTTCTCTACTTCCTCTATGATGATAAATAACATTTCAGTTTGTTTCAGTAGAATTTGCAGTTCATTTGCTGACAGCTGTTCAACGTGAGTCATAGTGACCAGGACCAGGACCTGGACCAGGACCAGGACCTGGACCTGGACCTGGACCCTCCCAAGAATTCCTCCATGAGGTTTCCACGGGATGAAGTTGCTCCTCAGCTTTAAAATGAGGTATTACTCATGTTGCTATGTGGACTAGCCAGCGATCTTGTAGCCTGGCTGTTGAGCAGAGAGGAAGACCTCTCCAAGATGGCAGGAACACCTCTCCAAGATGGCGGCCCTGCAGGCATCTAGTGTTTTATATCTATGCTTTTAGTCCTTGATTGTGGTGGTTGTTTGATGACATCACAGACTGTTGGGGGGATTACATCATCATCTTTCCACAGATGATCGTCTTTGTGTTCCACATTACCACCTCACCACCACCTCACCACCTCACCACCACCTCACCACCACTACCTCACCACCTCACCACCACCTCACCACCACTACCTCACCACCTAACCACCACCTCACCACCACCTCACCACCTAACCACCACCTCACCACCTCACCACCACTACCTCACCACCTAACCACCACCTCACCACCTCACCACCTAACCACCACCTCACCACCTCACCACCACCACCTCACCACCTAACCACCACCTCACCACCTCACCACCACCACCTCACCACCTCACCACCTCACCACCACTACCTCACCACCTAACCACCACCTCACCACCACCTCACCACCACTACCTCACCACCTAACCACCACCTCACCACCTAACCACCACCTCACCACCTCACCACCACTACCTCACCACCTAACCACCACCTAACCACCACCTCACCACCTAACCACCACCTCACCACCACTACCTCACCACCACTACCTCACCACCTAACCACCACCTCACCACCACCTCACCACCTCACCACCACCTCACCACCACTACCTCACCACCTAACCACCACCTCACCACCACCTCACCACCACTACCTCACCACCTAACCACCACCTAACCACCACCTCACCACCACTACCTCACCACCACTACCTCACCACCTAACCACCACCTCACCACCACCTCACCACCTCACCACCTAACCACCACCACCTCACCACCTCACACCACCACTTCACCACTCCACCACCATACCACCACCACCTCACACCACTCCACCACCACACCACCCTACACCACCACACAGAGCTGCTGCACCTTCCTGAATCTCCCTGACGACCTCCAGACTCCAGAATAAGACTTTAGGATTCTACTTCCTGTATGTCTGCAGCGTTAGGGTTAGGGTTAGGGTTAGGTTTAGGTTAAGGTTAGGTTTAGGTTAGGGTTAGGGTTAGGGTTAGGCTCCGCCCTCTTCATAACGCCTTCAGAGCCGACGCGTCGCAGCTGATTGGAAAATGCTATTGATGGTTTTGTGTCCCGGTTGAAGGAAGCAGCTTCAAACTGTAATCAGCTGCAGAGACAATACATTGACTCTCCGGTATCGACGGCCATTGTCCACTCTTTCAGCCGCGGTTGTGTGGACATTGATTTTAGCGCCATGTGACTCGATCGGCGGCGTCATATCAGCGCGTTGCTGGAGTCTTTAAGTTCTTTCACATTGAGCTGCAGCCTCCACGACCTTCAAACACACAATGACTTGATCTGCTTTACCTTCAAGAAACACCAAACTAATGACGTCGTAATTCCCATAATTATAACGTCAAGTCTGTCAGGACAACACGAGGTAACAGAGGCCTAGCGGTTCAGACAATATGTTTACATTTGAGTCCAAAATCCAGCTGAAGATGCCGTTTGATAATAAATCTGCAACCAAACGTCTTTATCGTCTCCTTTAGTCACTGCAGGCTGATAAAACCACTATTAGATAAACAACTATGTTTTTGTTCCTGCAGCTAGCGACAGATTAAGCTAGCTAGCTAGCTGGAGAGCGAACTCTCTGACCAGCCAATCAGAGGGCTTGAATACACTGACATCACGCCCGTCCTTCTAGGAGGCTCCGCCTCCCCAATATCACAATCTGATTGGTTGAAGCAGCAGCGTGAACGACGCCAGTTTTACACTGCAGAGCTGAAAGTGAAGGGCAGGTTTCTTTACCCGGCAACAGGCGACGCTGAAATGTGATTGGTTAACAGCTTTAACGTGGAAGAACGAGTCTGGAAGCAGCAGCTGAGGAGGACAGGCTGGAATTATTTAATTTAACGTCAGTCTGATTCAGATCGTTTTATTCGGCCTGCAGAGAAGCCTTGAAGGCCTTGAAGACCTTGAAGGCCTTGAAGACCTTGACGCTCTGCCACTGATATTCATTCTACAGTAAGTGTTTTGTCTTCATTCGACTACGTCAGTAGACTTCCTGTCTGTCCCTGTTTGAATGGATGTGCAGAATAAAGCTCTGGGATATTTCAGAAGCAGATGTTTGTGTTCAGCTAAACACTTTATACGTGTGATTAAATCACCTTCTTTTGCGCCGTCATAGCACAAAACAAAAAGAAAAGAATGGCTAAAATAGTTCAAATAAAGGATAAAAAGCTGGAATAAAGGATACGATGGTTAAGAAAAGAATAGAATGGCTGAAATGTATGCTACAAAACCAAATCAAACGCTAAATGGGCTAAAATAAAGGTTAAAATATCTCGAATAAACTACAACACTTTGAGTAGTCAAAGTCAAATCCAGATTATGGAGTTGGAACATAAACTAGTTGCTGAGTTTGTAAACATCGAGCTGCTGGTCTGGATTTACAAAACAACACAAACAAAACACAAAAACCAAACGAAGGAGAGTGACTGCAGTACTGTGTGGCGCTCACACACACACACACACACACACACACACCGGACTCCGACCCCGTGTGTGTGTGTGTGTGTGTGTGCGTGTGTGTGTGTGTGTGTGTGTGTGTGTGTGTGTGTGTAGGCGATGTGTCGACTCTCCCACTCGCTGCCACTTTATCGCCTCTCAGGAGACTCTTGACCAGCGAATGAACACACTTAGTGTGTCACTGTACCACACACACACACACACACACACACACACACACACACACACACACACACACACACACACACACACGTATGTGTGTGTGTGTGTGTGTGTGTGTGTGTGTGTGTGTGTGTGTGTGTGTGTGTGTGTGTGTGTGTGTGTGTGCACAGCGACACACTCACTGTTTCTTCCACTTTAATTGTGAAAGGACTGGGTTTAGTCTGGGACTACTCAAAGTCCCAGACTAAACCCAGTCCTTTCACAATAAAAGTCCCAGACTAAACCCAGTCCTTTCACAGTAAAAGTCCCAGACTAAACCCAGTCCTTTCACAGTAAAAGTCCCAGACTACACCCAGTCCTTTCACAGTAAAAGTCCCAGACTAAACCCAGTCCTTTCACAGTAAAAGTCCCAGACTGAACCCAGTCCTTTCACAGTAAAATTCCCAAACTAAACCCAGTCCTTTCACAGTAAAATTCCCAGACTGAACCCAGTCCTTTCACAGTAAAAATCCCAGACTAAACCCAGTCCTTTCACAGTAAAAGTCCCAGACTAAACCCAGTCCTTTCACAATAAAAGTCCCAGACTAAACCCAGTCCTTTCACAGTAAAAGTCCCAGACTAAACCCAGTCCTTTCACAGTAAAAGTCCCAGACTAAACCCAGTCCTTTCACAGTAAAAGTCCCAGACTAAACCCAGTCCTTTCACAGTAAAAGTCCCAGACTAAACCCAGTCCTTTCACAGTAAAAGTCCCAGACTACACCCAGTCCTTTCACAGTAAAAGTCCCAGACTAAACCCAGTCCTTTCACAGTAAAAGTCCCAGACTAAACCCAGTCCTTTCACAGTAAAAGTCCCAGACTAAACCCAGTCCTTTCACAGTAAAAGTCCCAGACTGAACCCAGTCCTTTCACAGTAAAATTCCCAAACTAAACCCAGTCCTTTCACAGTAAAATTCCCAGACTAAACCCAGTCCTTTCACAGTAAAATTCCCAGACTACACCCAGTCCTTTCACAATAAAAGTCCCAGACTACACCTAGTCCTTTCACAGTAAAAGTCCCAGACTGAACCACATTCTCCAAAGAAAATGGCCGAAATTGCTCCACTTGAAAATTGCAAAAAAAATTATTAAAAATCACAAAAAATTAGATTGTTCCTCTTCCTAAAACTGTTGCAAACTTTGCTCCACTAGCTAATATTGTTGTTTACATTGTTAAAGTTGCTAAAACTGACAGAAATTGCTCCACTTGCTAAAGTTGCTCTGCTCGTCTCAACGCTCTTTTGGAATTGCTGCGTCACAATAATTCACATTACCCAAATTATGACGCTAACGTTAGCCGCTGTGACGAACACAGAGCTCGCGTCATGCTAGGCTAACTTAGCTACTTACTGAGCAACATTTTATTTAGGGAACAACACAGGAAACAAGAGTGCGGATAAAAGATGAACTTTTATTGATTAAAATATGAACATTTACAGAGCATGTTGTAGCTAGCATGCTAAAAGTGCTGCTTGCCACGAGACTATATACAGAGTTCAGCATGGAGGCGAACGTAAACAATCTTCCTGTGCTAATATGTTCAAAATAAGTTAAATCAGAGAGTACATGAGTCTGTTAGCTTTAGCTGGTTAGCTGGTTAGGGGGTTAGCGGGTTAGCGGGCTACCAGGCGGCGAGCTGCTGCAGCAGCAGCTGCAGGAAGAGCAGCAGCTGCTGGCAGAGGAGCAGCAGCGGCTCCAGCAGCAGCTGCTGGTCGGCGGGACACAGCAGCAGGTAGGACTGCAGCTGCTGCAGGTACAGCAGCACCTGCTGCACCAGCAGCAACATCTGCTGACTCAGCACCGCGCTCTGGTCCCCGCCGAAGTCGCCGAAGTCGCCGAAGTCGCCGGAGTCGGGGAAGAAGCCCGGGCCTTCGGTGGAGGTGGGCGGGGCGGCGGTGGTGGTGGTGGTGTCGGCGGCCCGGTTGGGGTCGTTGCACCTCGTGCCGCTGCAGCAGGACAGCGGCTTGGTGAGCTGCGTGTTGGAGAGCAGCACCGACTCCAGGCTGCCCGGGGCGCCGCACACCGCCTCCGTGGCGCAGCCCAGCACCGGCGTAGAGGTGCCCTCCACCGTGCCTGGTGGGAATACCAGATGAAACAAAGAATTCAGGAAAACAACAATGACAGACGGGCTGCCCAACGTGGAGGCGCCATCACTGTACAGCATCTTTTTATTCACCACATTTTGTTTCGACTTTATTCTCCGTCGGGTGAAAAAAGAGGCTGTAGTTGCTCACCGGCGGTGGAGAAGCAGCGCGTCTCGTCGCCCTGACACGGGACCAGCAGGTTGCAGATGCTCGTACCCGGGATGCAGATGTGACACAGGATTCCGTTGGGGGAGCCTTGCACCGGAGCTGGAACACACGGGCCCACGTTAGCCGCGGAGATGACCTCCGGGAGGCGGCGATGGCGGGGGGGGGGGGTCTAATAAGGCTTATCTTATCTTAGCTTATCTTATCTTAGCTTATCTTAGCTTATCTTAGCTTAGCTTAGCTTAGCTTAGCTTAGCTTAGCTTGTCTTGTCTTGTCTTGTCTTGTCTTGTCTTCATCTAATCGTTTCTTGTCTTGTCTTGTCTTGTCTGATCATTTCTTGTCTTGTCTCATCATTTCTTGTCTTGTCTTGTCTTGTCTGATCATTTCATGTCTTGTATTGTCTTGTCTTGTCTTATCATTTCTTGTCTTGTCTTGTCTTATCATTTCTTGTCTTGTCTTGTCTGATCATTTCTTGTCTTGTCTTGTCTTGTCATTTCTTGTCTTGTCTTGTCTTGTCTTATCATTTCTGGTCTTATCATTTCTTGTCTTGTCTTGTCTTGTCTCACCTGTCAGGGTGGCGGAGTTGCAGCCGTCGCCACGGCAACACTGAGCGCCGGCCAATTCCGACGAGCTGCCGATGTCCACGGAGAGCAAGGAGTCGCCCTCGGCCGGGCAGAGCGACGGCCGGCCGCAGCCTCGGTAGATCCGCCCGTCTGGGGAACGCACCAGCGTCGGTTAGCGCACAGCGAAGGGTGAGCTAGTAAGTTAGCCAAGCTAGTACGTACCTGCGTACGTAGCCGTGAAGCATTTGTCGACGTTGGCGTCGCAGTCCACCTCGGACGAAGCCGCACACGTCGCATCCGTCGGGTCGTCACACTGCAGACAGCGACGGACTGCCGCGGGGGAAACGGTTAGCTTAGCACAGCTAGATGCTGAGAAACACCTGCTAGTCGACGCTAACACACTGCTAATAGATGTTAAAAGCTGCTAAACATTAGTATGTCATGTATGTCAATGCTAATTGATGCTAAAACAACTAAATAGTGCTAATAAAGGCTATAAACAACTCGACATTGCTACTCGATGCTAAAAGTGATAAATATTGCTCATAGATGCTAACCAATGCTACAATGCTACTAAAAGTGACAACTAAATACTGCCAATTTATGCTAAATGAGCTAATTACTGCTAAATGATGCTAAAAACGGCTAAAACCTCCTGACTGGTGATCAAACTGAAGCCGGTGGGGCTAGCGGCGCTAGTGGCATTAGCAATTTAGCGCTCACGTTGTGCCGTGGGGGCGTCGGTGCACGTCGGAGTCTCGGAGACGGTTCCCAGTTTCTCCAGGAAGGGAAGACTCTCCAGCTTCTGCGTGGCGCCGCAAACGTTGTCAGAACCGCAACCGTACACTGTTGAAACCTCGCCAAGCTTGAGCACTGGGGGGGGGGGGGCACAGAACACAGGCTAAGAAAAGCTAATAATAGCTCAAATTGCTAATAATAGATAAAGTGGCTAATAAGAGCTTATCATGGCAAAAACAGAGCAAATTAAAAATGTAAATTAAAAATGACAATAATAATAATAATAATAATAATAACAATAATTAACAATGACTAAATAATAATTAAAAATGACTAAACAATAATTAAAATGACTAAACAATAATTAAAAATGACAAAATAATAATTAAAAATGACTAAACAATTATAAAAATGACTAAACAATAATTAAAAATGATGAAACAATTATTAAAATGACAAAATAATAATTAAAAATGACTAAACAATAATTAAAAATGACAAAACAATTATTAAAATGACAAAATAATAATTAAAAATGACAAAATAATAATTAACAATGACTAAACAATAATTAAAAATGACGAAACAATTATTAAAATGACAAAATAATAATTAAAAATGACTAAACTATAATTAAAATGACTAAACTATAATTAAAATGACTAAACAATAATTAACAATGGTCAATAATACTCAGCAATGCTAATGATAATTTCTTCTGAACGTAGCTAAAACTGATAAAAACCAGCACGCCTAGCATTAGCGTCAGACGGAACAAGCCCCTGGTACTCCGGCCCACAGCGACTCACCTTCGGCGGTGAAGCAGGTGTCCTCGTCGCCGCGACACTCCACCGTCGCCGTGCACGTAGGGTCGCTGCTGTCGCAGCCCGGGCAAAAGCGCCGGTTGAGCATGTGCTCCGACGCCTCGGGAACTGAAAACACAGGAAGTTAGCGCGAGCTAAATGCTAAGTGTCGTTAAAAACAAACAAACAAACAGAGACCCGTGAACCGCAGCACTCACAGGGAACAGTCTGGTCGTTGCATTTGGGGGAGTTGCAGCATTTCACGTCAGCTAGCGAGTACTCGTCGCCCACGCTGCTGGAGAGGGTGCGTTGCCCCGGAGACGCACACAAGCTCCGCCCCACGCAGTCTTTGTAGATCCGCATGATGGAGTGTTCCGGAGATTCCACTGTGGAGGGAGCGGAACACCGTGAGCGGGGATCACGGAATGTTCTCTTAACTGTTCTACTAATGCTAACTGTTCTATGAATGCTAACGGTTCTACTAATGCAAACAGTTATACTAATGCTAACTGTTCTATGAATGCTAACGGTTCTACTAATGCAAACAGTTATACTAATGCTAACTGTTCTATGAATGCTAACAGTTCTACTAATGCTAACGGTTCTATTAATGCTAATGGTTCTATTAATGCTAACGGTTGTAACTAACCCTAGCTGTTCTATTAATTGCTTTATTAACGCTAACTGTTCTATTAAAAAAATTATTTTAAAACTTAAAAAAATATATTTTAAAAACTTAAAAATGTTTTTTGACATGAATTAAAAAAACACAATATTAAATATACTTTTTGAAAACTTAAAAAAACTAAAAATTAAATAGAATGCAAATTTCAAATACATATTTGAGAGAAAAAACATTTCAAAAGTAAAATAAATTAATAAAACATTTCAAAAGTAAAACAAATTAATAAAAAATACTTAAAAAATTTGTCAAATATATATATGTATATTGTAAAAACTTAACGAAAATGCTTATAAACTCTGCTTTAATTGTTGTTTTTTTAATGTATAACAAGCGTATAAAAAAACCTAATTTAAACGTACAAGAAGACGTTAAAAGGAGAACTTACCGATAACGGATGCAGTCATGCACATTTTGCCCCAGGGGCAAACAATGTCCTCCACCAGGGTGCATTCTGGGTCGTTGGGATCCGTACAGTGTTTACACAGCAGGGCGCCCACTGGGAAGCAAACAACGGAAATATGAAGCACACAACTGGGAATTCCTACATATTCCAGGAGGGGAAGACAAACAACTGGGAAGTCTTAAAATTACAAACCAAGAAATTAATTTTAATGAACGTTATATAACTTCCTGTAATGTATTTGATTTACAATTGTCTTTTATTTAACTTTTATGTTTTATTTTAATTCTACAATTTTATTTAAATGTAATTAATTTAATCTTATATAATAAAAAAAAAAAAAAGTGAGCAAATTCTACCAGGAATGTTTTACTTAATGCTTGTTTTTCTATGTATTTCAATTTAATTACATTTAAAATCTAATTAAATGTTTTAAAATTTTAAAGTTTTTTTTAAAAATTTGAATTATTTTTTTTCTATATTTTATACATTTAGTGTGGAAGAGGAAGAGGAATTAGGAAAACAACCTGGGAATTTTAATGTTTCAGGAGAACTCTGCTCTTTATAAATGAGGGAAAAAACCAACATGAAATTCTTTCTAGAGAATTTTCAATGTTTTGAAGTGGGAGCAGAAAACAAACTGGGAATTCTTAAATTCCTACGCGCTGAACAGAACAACGGAGATTCCTTAACTTTTGCAGGAAGACAAAAGAATTCTAGGAATTCTTTTTATAAAGTGGGACCTTCAAGTCTTTTCAAGCGAAAAGGGGAAAACAAACTGGGAATTTGAAGAGAAATGAAAAGAACAACTGGGAATTCTGAATTTCCCAAATGAAGCGATTGAAAACCGAAGTGGAAAAAGTTCCCCAGGAGACAAAGAACTGAATCCCCGTTGGGCCGGGAAATGGGTGGGGAAAAAACCCTAACCCAGAATGCTCCAGGTGATTTTCAAATTAAAAGACATTCCCGGTGTGGAAGGGACGAACGGGGAGAAATTCCCAGTTGGAGCGGAGAATTGCTGGGGACTCACCTGCGGCGCAGACGGCGGAGAGCAGAGTCAGACGGATGAGGAGCTTCATGATGGAACGTCGCAGCGGTGGAACTTCGCAGTGACGGAACGCCGCGCCGCGCGGCCCTCTTATGGCCACGCCGCCCGGGCGCGGCGCCGCTCGGTGACGCCGTGTCCTTTTGTTTCCGTCAACACTGTTTGTGGAACAATACGTCCTTGAAGCATTCCAACTGTAATTGTTTTGTTCCCGCCCAGCAGAACGTGATGAAGATTCCTGACCGCGCCTTGCCTTCCAAAGAAAGGTCGGGCAAGGCAGCCGGAGCCACGCCAGCAAGCTCACACCTGCAGGCCGGCAGGGAATGGAGGCACTGTCACGTAAATACATTTTGAAAATATAGAAATGACCACATAGATTTTAGTTTGACACTCGATCACTGCAACTCATTAAAAAGCACAAAAAAACTTCCAAATTATGACATTTTAGTAGCAAAACAAAACTTAAAAAAAAAAAAGAAAGAAACTTTTCAATTCAGAAAATTGTTAAATACAAAAATTAAACACATGAAAAATTAAAAAAAAAGATTTAATAAGCATAATATACTTAAATTACAAATTAATTAGAAAAAAGTGAAAATAAGCATAATCACGTCAATACATTTAAAAAATATAGAAATTACCACATAGATTTTAGTTTGACACTCGATCACTGCAACTCATTAAAAAGCACAAAAAAACTCCCAAATTGTGAAATTGTAGTAGCAAAACCATTAATTTTTTTTACAAAAATATTAAAAAAAAGAAACTTTTCAATTCAGAAAATTGTTAAATACAAAAATTAAACACATGAAAAATTAAAAAAAAAGATTTAATAAGCATAATATACTTAAATTACAAATTAATTAGAAAAAAGTGAAAATAAGCATAATCACGTCAATACATTTAAAAAATATAGAAATTACCACATAGATTTTAGTTTGACACTCGATCACTGCAACTCATTAAAAAGCACAAAAAATAACATTTTAGTCGCAAAACAAATTTTTTCTTTTACAAAAATATTTTTAAAAAAAGAAACTTTTCAATTCAGAATACAAAAATTAAACACATGAAAAAAAAAAAAAAAAAAAGATTTAAAAAGCAAAATATACTTGAACTGAAAGTTGAAATTACAAATTAATTGTAAAAAAGGAGAAGAAGTGTACAGTGAATGAAGCTAATAATCAAAACTTAAAAAGAATTGTTTTTATTGACTGTTTTTAATGAAAAAAAAACAACTTTCAAACAAGTTAACTTAAAATGAGAAAATCTCTGGAAAGCTGAATATACTCAAACATGGATCAGACTTTTTCTAATAAAAGAAAAAGCAAACAAATGAGTTCTTGTGAAGAACCGATGAGGAAGTTAAAGTGGCTCCACCGGATCACAGGTTATCAGGAAGTAATCAATTACTCAGTAAAGACACAATAAAGGTTAAAATATTACAATAAAGGTTAAACTAACTATGATTAGGGTTAGGTTACCCTAATAATCCTCACTCCAACCCTAACCATATCTTTATATCAATGATGTATAAAGAGCATAATAATAATAATAATAATAATAATCTGTTTTAGTTTTAAAACTTTTTAAAACGTTTTAAGCTTGATCGTTTAGCATTCGGGCAAATGTTTGATATTGAAACATTCTAGCTTTTATTTTGAATATTCTAATCTATAGATGAGATATTTTAGTCTTTATTCAAGATATTTTAGCCTTTATTTGAGATATTTTAGCCTTTATTTGAGATATTTTAACCTCTATTTTAGATATTTTTGCCTTTATTTGAGATATTTTTACCTTTGTTTTAGATATTTTAGCCTTTATTTTAGATATTTTAGCCTTTATTTTAGATATTTTAACCTCTATTTTAGATATTTTAGCCTTTATTTTAGATATTTTAGCCTTTATTTTAGATATTTTAGCCTTTATTTTAGATATTTTAGCCTTTATTTTAGATATTTTAACCTTTATTTTAGATATTTTAGCCTTTATTTTAGATATTTTAACCTTTATTTTAGATATTTTTGCCTTTATTTGAGATATTTTTACCTTTGTTTTAGATATTTTAGCCTTTATTTTAGATATTTTAGCCTTTATTTTAGATATTTTAGCCTCTATTTTAGATATTTTAGCCTTTATTTTAGATATTTTAGCCTTTATTTTAGATATTTTAGCCTTTATTTTAGATATTTTAGCCTTTATTTTAGATATTTTAACCTCTATTTTAGATATTTTTGCCTTTATTTGAGATATTTTTACCTTTGTTTTAGATATTTTAGCCTTTATTTTAGATATTTTAGCCTTTATTTTAGATATTTTAACCTCTATTTTAGATATTTTAGCCTTTATTTTAGATATTTTAGCCTCTATTTGAGATATTTTAGCCTTTATTTTAGATATTTTAGTCTTTATTCGAGATATTTTAACCTCTATATTAGATATTTTAGCCTTTATTTTAGATATTTTAACCTCTATTTTAGATATTTTAGCCTTTATTTTAGATATTTTAACCTTTATTTTAGATATTTTAGCCTTTATTTTAGCCCATTTAGCCTTTGTTTTGGTTTTGTAGCATACATTTCAGCCGTTCTATTCTTTTTTTAACCATCGTCTCCTTTATTCCAGCTTTTTATCCTTTATTTAAACTATTTTAGCCATTCTTTATTTAGCTGATAGTTAACTCTTGTATTTCCTGTATTTCAACCGTGGTTTTTTTTTAGCACGTGGGAAAAAAAAAAAGAAAAATGTTAAAATTGCTAAATTATTAGTGGAAACAGGTGGAATACCGGCTCAGTAAAACACAGAAAAGTAGGAAAACTCAGCGGCCCGTGAAAATAATACACAATAGGCTAAAAATAGCTCCAAACAAAAGAAGCTAAAATAAGAAAGGCGTGAATTGTGTAAGAGGCTAAAACAAAGGCTCCTCCCTCTAGCGTCAACGGAACGGTTCCAGTGTTCGGCTCGTCACCATAATTGCAGAAATGAACTTTGAGTAATTGTGGGGGCGTGTCCCTCATTGTCTCCAGCGTCTGTCCCTCATTGTCTCCCACGTCTGTCCCTCCCGCACTTCGTCAATACCACAATTAGACAGACTCATCGTCGGCACGCCCGCGTGACGCACCGTGTGTTTATGGGCGGTGTGGGCGGTGTGGCCGGTATGGGCGGTTTGGCGGTATGGCCGGTATGGGCGGTATGGCAGAGCGGTCGAGGTTGCAGGTTCGATCCCGTCTCAGCCTGCCCACATGCCGGAGTGTCCTTGGGCAAGACGCTGAACCCTGAACTGTGTGAATGCAGAGAGAGAGAGAGAGAGAGAGGTTGGTGGGGGTCGGAGGGCCGATGGTGCAAAATGGCCGCCTCGCCTCCGTCAGTCTGTGGCTACAGACGTAGTTCACCTCCGCCCAGTGTGGGAGAAATGAATCACGCAATGTAAAATGTCCTTGAGTGTCTAAAACACTGTGTATTATTTTTATTATTAACAATTAATGGCTCAGATTTTCTTTCTTATTTTTCTTTCCTCACGTTTCATGAAGGAATTTACAGAATATTCCCTCGAGTCACTCTGATGTAAATCATGTAACTTATTTCAGTTATATATAAAAAAAAAAAAAAAGAAACTTTTCAATTCAGAAAATTGTTTAAAAAATTTTTTTATTCAGAATACAAAAATTAAACACATGAAAAATTAAAAAAAAAAAAGATTTAAAAAGCAAAATATACTTTAACTGAAAGTTGAAATGACAAATTAATTAGAAAAAAGGAGAATAAATGTACAGTGAATGAAGCTAATAATCAAAACTTAAAAATAAGAAATGAACAACGCAATGTAAAACGTCTTTGAGTGTCTAAAACACTGTGTATTATTTTTATTATTAACAATTAATGGCTCCGATTTTCTTTCTTATTTGTCTTTCCTCACGTTTCATGAAGGGATTTACAGAATATTCCCTCGAGTCACTCTGATGGAAAACTTATTTCAGCTGAAAGCTGGAATTGCACCTGCAGCCCACAAACCATTTTAATGAAACAAGTGAGACTTTCATTCTCATTCTTGAGGCTCATGTGTTTTACTAGTTGTCCATTGGAATGGTCTTTTAAATGGGCGTGCAGTGGAGGAGGTCTTTAAACCCAGAGGTTCCACAGGGGTCTGTTCTGGCGCCGCGCCAGTTTGATGCAGAGCAGCGATGACGCGTCTGAAAATGCGAAAAAGTGGATGAAAGCAGTAAATTGTCAGCAGCTGCAGTCGTGTGGCGAGGAAACTGTGGGGAAAGGAAAAGTGCAGCGTGGCGGTGTGGAGTGTTAGCCCCGCCCCCACCCGGCGCCAAGCACCTATAGGCCGCCAACATGGCCGCCGCTGGTCGCCAGGTCGCTGGTCGCCAGGTCGCTGGTACCAGGTCGCTGGTCGCCAGGTCGCTGGTCGCCAGGTCGCTGGTCGCCAGGTCACTGGTCGCCAGGTCGCTGGTCGCCAGGTCGCTGGTCGCCAGGTCACTGGTCGCCAGGTCACTGGTACCAGGTCACTGGTCGCCAGGTCGCTGGTACCAGGTCACTGGTACCAGGTCGCTGGTACCAGGTCACTGGTCGCCAGGTCGCTGGTCGCCAGGTCGCTGGTCACCAGGTCACTGGTCACCAGGTCACTGGTACCAGGTCGCTGGTTGCCAGGTCGCTGGTCGCCAGGTCGCTGGTCGCCAGGTCACTGGTACCAGGTCGCTGGTCGCCAGGTCACTGGTCGCCAGGTCGCTGGTCGCCAGGTCGCTGGTCGCCAAGTCACTGGTCGCCAGGTCACTGGTACCAGGTCACTGGTCGCCAGGTCGCTGGTACCAGGTCACTGGTCGCCAGGTCACTGGTACCAGGTCACTGGTCGCCAGGTCGCTGGTACCAGGTCACTGGTACCAGGTCGCTGGTACCAGGTCACTGGTCGCCAGGTCGCTGGTCGCCAGGTCGCTGGTCACCAGGTCACTGGTCACCAGGTCACTGGTACCAGGTCGCTGGTTGCCAGGTCGCTGGTCGCCAGGTCGCTGGTCGCCAGGTCACTGGTACCAGGTCGCTGGTCGCCAGGTCACTGGTCGCCAGGTCGCTGGTCGCCAGGTCGCTGGTCGCCAAGTCACTGGTCGCCAGGTCACTGGTACCAGGTCACTGGTCGCCAGGTCGCTGGTACCAGGTCACTGGTACCAGGTCGCTGGTACCAGGTCACTGGTCGCCAGGTCGCTGGTCGCCAGGTCACTGGTACCAGGTCACTGGTCGCCAGGTCACTGGTACCAGGTCGCTGGTCGCCAGGTCACTGGTCGCCAGGTCACTGGTCGCCAGGTCGCCAGGTCACTGGTACCAGGTCGCTGGTCGCCAGGTCACTGGTCGCCAGGTCACTGGTCGCCAGGTCGCTGGTTGCCAGGTCGCTGGTCGCCAGGTCACTGGTCGCCAGGTCACTGGTCGCCAGGTCACTGGAACCAGGTCACTGGTCGCCAGGTCACTGGTACCAGGTCACTGGTACCAGGTCACTGGTCGCCAGGTCGCTGGTACCAGGTCACTGGTACCAGGTCGCTGGTACCAGGTCACTGGTACCAGGTCACTGGTCACAGTGATGGAAACAATACAGATGTTTTCCAGTTGACATGAAGAGATTTGAGGTGGTTGAAGTTTAGCTGGATTCACCGTTCATTGTTTCCTTACTGACCGCCGTCGCCAAGCTAATGCTAATCATCTCCAACCCTAACCCTAATGCTAACCCAAACCCTAACCCTAACCTTACCCTAACCAACCCTAACCCTAACCCTCAACCTAACATAACCCTAACCAACCCTAACCCTCAACCTAACATAACCCTAACCAACCCTAACTAACCCTACCCCTCAACCTAACCCTAACCTTAACCAACCCTAACCTTAACCAACCCTAACCCTTCCCAACCCTAACCCTAACCAACCTTAACCCTAACCAACCTTAACCCTAATCAACCCTAAACCTAACCTAACACAGATAGACCACTGTCTTCACTTGTTCTTCTCCACCTCAGATTTTAGAACTAGTCTGTATTCTTATTCCTAAAGAGGAGCTACTGTGTGTGTCCCTCATGTCCCTCGTGTCCCTCGTGTCCCTCGTGTCCCTCGTGTCCCTGAACTCACCGTCGACCCGGGTATGAGCCCAGCTCCGGGAGATTTTCACAAACTTTAGCAGTTTGTTCAAATCACACCAGGAAGAGAGACACGCCCTCGAAGGTCGTCTGAAGTAGATTTGCTCTCGTGGAATAAGACTGACGATTGCTTGCTGAAGTGCAGCGCGTCACAGCAGGGGGTCCAGAGACCAGGGGGTCCAGAGACCAGGGGGTCCAGAGACCAGGGGGTCCAGAGACCAGGGGGTCCACAGACCAGGGGGTCCAGAGACCAGGGGTCCACAGACCAGGGGGTCCAGAGACCAGGGGTCCACAGAGCAGCTGACGTCTAAACCCAGAGTATGTTGACCCTGACATGAGGGAAACTCTGAGTTCTCCAGAAAGAGAGCTGAAGTCAGTCACCATGGCAACAGACTGTGAACAGCACCCGCTTGCTGTCGCCATGGTAACAGACTCTGTTACCATGGCGACAGCCATGGAGACCATTTCTGAAGACATTTGTCAGGAGTTTCAATTACGACCCGAAGAAGCAACTGAATGAATGTTTCTTTTATTTGATGGCCGACATCAATTTAAACTCTGAAAGTAAAACCAAAGTGAGGTGCGGTTATAGGAAATGGTTGTTTTATATTAAAGTTTTAGCAGCTTGACGTCGCCTTTATCCTGTCGAACTGCAATCGATTGAATTTCACACGTTACACCTATTTATTCTGTCTCCCTGAATTCTGCCATGTGACGTCGGCGCGTCGCTCCTCCGCTGCTGCAGCGTAGGAACTTTACTGTGAAAGAACTGGGGGTTTTTTCAGTCTGTTGCCATAGCGACCGGTGGTATCGGGGGCTCCATTGATGGAGCTTTCTATTGTGGTCTATTGTGGCTGTGCGCTGAGCTTCGCTCAAGGTTCACGCTCTGATCCGCTCCTCTGGAACCAGAAACTCAGAGTCCGGGAGAGACTCAGAGTTTGTTCAACCTCCTTTCGGCTCGTCAGAGTTCTTGATCTGATCGTTCTCGTTCTAATTGGAACGAGAATAAGAATGTGAATGATATAAAAACGAAGCACCCTGGAAATCACTGTCAAACATTTGTTGATCTGTTAGGGTTCCAGAGAATTGTGGGTCGGACGGAACAGGACGGGGACACTTCTGTCACGAAAACCCTGCTGGGCAAGGCACAGCGCCATCGCGTGGCTCAACACTGCCTCTGCAGGCCGAATGTACGTACTGCATGAAAACACTGAGCTCGTTTCATTCCACACTCTGTGACCGCAGCGAAGAAACTCTTTGAAGTGTAAATGTAAAGGTGATCATAGCAAATTATTACCACTCAGGATGAAACCGGACTGTATAGATTAAATCTTATTTATTAATTACCTTGTATACATCTTATATATATATATGTGTAAATATGTATTTATATTGTATACACTTCGTATTAGTTCAGTCATGTGCTTTTAAATGATCACAACATATTTGATGTTTGGTTCGTTTCGTCTCAACCGGTCCTACAATTTGTCCTCGTGACCCGTCCCTCTGAAGACAGGACACCTGTCCTGCAGGCGTCCCTACATCAGAGGTTCTACTGTATCTCTACCTGACTGTCTGTTTAGATCATCCATAGTCTGCTTCTCTGAGCGACTCTTGAACTATTTAGTTCAAACTGCTGCTGAGAGGCTGAATCCTCCAGGTGGGATTAATCAAGTCTGATCTCATCTAATCAGATTCATTAATCCGGTCTTCAGGGATCGGTTCGGCAATTACCGCAGGTCTTTTCCACCGCCTGTCCTGTTAGTTTGGATCATTTGTGGAGAGGAGGAATTTTAAAAGAAGATTTTTAAAAGAGGATTTTTAAAGCTCTTTGAACGTCTTCGGTGTTTCATCTCTGATTCCACGACGGAATCCTTGATGATCCACGATGATGAGAAATGTGTCTGAAAGCAGCAAAATCTCAGTGTATGAACTTTATTGACAATGTTTCTCAAAATGACTTTGATTCTGGTGAACTGAGAGAAGAAGGTCCAACGTTCTGCTGCCGTGACGACCAGCTGGTGGCCGGCAGCTCCTTTCCTGAAGAGCAACGTCACCCACAGTCGGTCTGGACGTCACGACCAGGCGGGGGCCAGGACCGGGGCCAGGATGGGGGCCAGGATGGGGGCCAGGACCAGGCCTGCACGGGGGCCAGGATGGGGGCCTGCCGTCTCGGCTGACGGTCTTCCTCTCCCAGCGCCTCCACCCTCAGAGCTTTCCCTGGCTCCGTCACAAGCCAACCCCCCCCCCCCCCCCTCCCCACCGCCCCCCCACTGCTTCCTGGAGAGCGTCCAGCCTCCAGGCCAGAGGCTGTGAGCAGAGGAATGGAGGCGTGAGGCAGACTGGCTCCGGTCCAGCTCCACTGGAGGAAGAGGAGGAAAGCTGTGTTTGTTTGTCAGGCCCCGCCCACACCAGCCAGAACCATCTTTCTTCTCCACGGGGGGGAGGGGGGTTGGGGGGGGGGGCGGAAAAAAAAAATCCCATCCATGAACACGACTCAACGCCAGGCTTCAGGGCATGTAGTTCACCTGCCTGGCCTCTAGGGGCGCTGTGACTCACCAAACACACCAAAAATAAAGACGAACACAAGGAGCACATAGAAATGTAGAAGTAGACTCCTGCTCATAGATTCTACATAACTCTGACTCCTATAGGTCTATGCTGGAAGACTAAGTGCTGAAACATTTATTTATGTTCATGGTCGAATTCACAAAATCAAAAGTCACCAAAGTGTCGCTTCAACACCTCAATGTCAAGAGATCAAAGAAACCTGGTTTTAACTGGGACATTGTGCCGTCCACTCCAAAGTGTCTCGCTATTGGACCGCTGTCCAGAGTGTCTCGCTATTGGACCATCGTCCACATCAGTGTCTCGCTATTGGACCGTGGTCCACATCAAAGCGTCTGGCTATTGGACCGTCGTCCACATCAGAGTGTCTCGCTATTGGACCGCCGTCCACATCAGAGTGTCTCGCTATTGGACCGTCGTCCACATAAAAGTGTCTGTTATTGGACCGTCGTCCACATCAGAGTGTCTCGCTATTGGACCGTCGTCCACATCAAAGTGTCTCACTATTGGACCGTCGTCCACATCAGAGTGTCTCGCTATTGGACCGCCGTCCACATCAGAGTGTCTCGCTATTGGACCGTCGTCCACATCAAAGTGTCTGTTATTGGACCGTCGTCCACATCAGAGTGTCTCGCTATTGGACCGTCGTCCACATCAAAGTGTCTCACTATTGGACCGTCGTCCACTCCAAAGTGTCTTGCTATTGGACCGTTGTCCACATCAAAGTGTCTGTTATTGGACCGTCGTCCACATCAAAGTGTCTCACTATTGGACCGTCGTCCACATCAAAGTGTCTCACTATTGGACCGTCGTCCACATCAGAGTGTCTCGCTATTGGACCGTCGTCCACATCAAAGTGTCTCGCTATTGGACCGTGGTCCACATCAAAGTGTCTGTTATTGGACCGTCGTCCACATCAAAGTGTCTGTTATTGGACCTTGGTCCACATCAAAGTGTCTCGCTATTGGACCGTGGTCCACATCAAAGTGTCTGTTATTGGACCGTCGTCCACATCAAAGTGTCTCACTATTAGACCGTCCAGCTCTTCTGTTGACGATATTGTGCAGCAAACGTTTCCTGCAGGCTGAAGCCCAGGCCGTCCTGCTCTCTGAGTCTCGTCGTCCTCCAGCTTCCTGTCTTTTTTTTCCCCAGAGAGGCGGAGAAAAGCGACACGACACGCTCCGCCGCTATCGGCGCTGTCATCAACAACGTCTCCAGCAGAAACGATCTGCACGGCGTCGGGAGGGAGGACAAATCCCGGCGATGGCAGAACGACTGAGCCGCACCGCCCTCGTCCTCCTGTTGTGTCTCTGCTGCTGAGCTCCACCTACGTACTGCAGAGACGTTTGAAAGGAGGAGAGAGGGAGGAAGAGATAGAGAGACATCTGTTGGCTTCCATTGTGTCTGGATGACTCCCCGCCCCCCCCCCCCCCCCCCCCTCCAGCTACCGCCAACACACTACACCCGGCACAACATGCACGCCGCTCATGTCTTTGCACGTCTTGAAAGCTGAACTGGCAGAAGAAGACGAGGCACAGCGGCGGCGGCCATGTGTGCTTTTTCTCTGAAATGTTCCCAGAGTAAAGACTCCAGATGGAACTCAGAGGCTACGAAGAAAAAAGAACTCCTACGATCAGGCTGAAGCCTCCGCCGCTCGGTGGGAGAAGTCCTGAAAGAGACGCCTGTCCAGAAGACCTGGAGGAGACCCACATTAGGGTGGAGACAACCTGCAAACTCCACCAACAAACTCCTGAACACACTTAAATGTCAGATACTGAAAGTGAAAGTCGTCCTGAAGGACAGACAGACGTCGTCCACATGTGACGTCTGGCGAGCGTCGTGTGACGCCTGGCGAGCGTCATGTGACGCCTGGAGAGTGTCGTGTGACGCCTGGCGAGTGTCGTGTGACGCCTGGCGAGTGTCGTGTGACGCCTGGAGAGTGTCGTGTGACGTCTGGCGAGCGTCGTGTGACGCCTGGCGAGTGTCGTGTGACGCCTGGCGAGTGTCGTGTGACGACTGGCGAGTGTCGTGTGACGTCTGGCGAGTGTCGTGTGACGCCTGGCAAGTGTCGTGTGACGCCTGGCGAGTGTCGTGTGACGTCTGGCGAGCGTCGTGTGACAACTGGCGAGTGTCGTGTGACGTCTGGCGAGCGTCGTGTGACGCCTGGAGAGTGTCGTGTGACGCCTGGCGAGTGTCGTGTGACGTCTGGCGAGCGTCGTGTGACGCCTGGCGAGCGTCGTGTGACGCATGGCGAGTGTCATGTGACGCCTGGAGAGCGTCCTGTGACGCCTGGAGAGCGTCATGTGACGCCTGGCGAGTGTCATGTGACGCCTGGAGAGCGTCATGTGATGCCTGGAGAGCGTCATGTGACGCCTGGAGAGCGTCATGTGACGTCTGGAGAGTGTCATGTGACGCCTGGCGAGTGTCGTGTGACGCCTGGCGAGTGTCGTGTGACGCCTGGCGAGTGTCGTGTGACGCCTGGAGAGCGTCATGTGACGCCTGGAGAGCGTCATGTGACGCATGGCGAGTGTCATGTGACGCCTGGAGAGCGTCATGTGACGCATGGCGAGTGTCATGTGACGCCTGGAGAGCGTCATGTGACGCATGGCGAGGGTCATGTGACGCATGGCGAGCGTCATGTGACGCCTGGAGAGCGTCATGTGACGCCTGGAGAGCGTCATGTGACGTCTGGCGAGCGTCATGTGACGCCTGGAGAGCGTCATGTGACGTCTGGCGAGCGTCATGTGACGCCTGGAGAGCGTCATGTGACGTCTGGAGAGTGTCATGTGACGCCTGGCGAGCGTCATGTGACGCCTGGAGAGCGTCATGTGACGCATGGCGAGTGTCATGTGACGCCTGGCGAGTGTCATGTGACGCCTGGCGAGCGTCATGTGACGCCTGGAGAGCGTCATGTGACGCATGGCGAGTGTCATGTGACGCCTGGCGAGCGTCATGTGACGCATGGCGAGTGTCATGTGACGCCTGGAGAGCGTCATGTGACGCATGGCGAGTGTCATGTGACGTCTGGCGAGTGTCATGTGACGTCTGGCGAGTGTCATGTGACGCCTGGCGAGCGTCATGTGACGCCTGGAGAGCGTCATGTGACGCATGGCGAGTGTCATGTGACGTCTGGCGAGTGTCATGTGACGTCTGGCGAGTGTCATGTGACGCCTGGCGAGCGTCATGTGACGCCTGGAGAGCGTCATGTGACGCATGGCGAGTGTCATGTGACGCCTGGCGAGTGTCGTGTGACACCTGGAGAGTGTCATGTGACACCTGGAGAGTGTCATGTGACGCCTGGAGAGTGTCATGTGACGCATGGCGAGTGTCATGTGACACCTGGAGAGTGTCATGTGACGCCTGGAGAGTGTCATGTGACGCCTGGAGAGCGTCATGTGACGCATGGCGAGTGTCATGTGACACCTGGAGAGTGTCATGTGACGTCTGGAGAGCGTCATGTGACGTCTGGAGAGTGTCATGTGACGCCTGGAGAGCGTCATGTGACGCCTGGAGAGCGTCATGTGACGCATGGCGAGTGTCATGTGACGTCTGGCGAGCGTCATGTGACGCCTGGAGAGCGTCATGTGACGACTGGCGAGTGTCATGTGACGCCTGGAGAGCGTCATGTGACGTCTGGCGAGCGTCATGTGACGCCTGGAGAGCGTCATGTGACGCCTGGAGAGCGTCATGTGACGCATGGCGAGTGTCATGTGACGCCTGGAGAGCGTCATGTGACGCCTGGAGAGCGTCATGTGACGCATGGCGAGTGTCATGTGACGCCTGGAGAGTGTCATGTGACGCCTGGCGAGTGTCATGTGACGCCTGGCGAGTGTCGTGTGACACCTGGAGAGTGTCATGTGACGTCTGGAGAGCGTCATGTGACGTCTGGAGAGTGTCATGTGACGCCTGGAGAGCGTCATGTGACGCCTGGAGAGCGTCATGTGACGCCGTCGCAGATGGTGAGACGGCGTTTCACGTTCTCATGACGATGATTTGTTGCTCTTGTTTGAAAGAGACGCTTGGTGTCACACGGCGAAGCTGTCCGATCCGGACGCGTCTCCAAACAATCGGCCACAGGAAAAGACTTGAAGATGGAATTCTGAGCAGGAGGTCAAGCAGCTCCAGTCCTTATGTTCCAGAAAATTATTAAAAAAAAAAAAAAAATGCAAAATGAAGCAGTTTGCTGGCCTTGCAGGAGCCATGTGCCGACCAGACCCACTTCCTGACATACTTTCAACTGCGTGGTTGTCAGGAGCCCCTCCCCTCTGGCCTCACTGATCCCAAACTACCAAACAAACTACCAGACTTTATAGTCTTCTGCTCGCAGGAGACGAGTCTGCTGTGGAGAGCGTCAGGACGAGCTGCAGATCGTTTTCTCTGATGGGTTCTGGGTGGAGCCTTGGGGGGTCTGAGCCTTCATGACCTCCGTCACCACAAAACTCAACTGTCCACATTCTATCCAGATTAACAGAGACGGATGTGATCAGGGTTTTAAAAAGAAATCTCCGGTTTTTGGGGGGAATATTTTGATGTGATGTCTGAAATGTTAAATATTAATATACACGTAGCAATACTCGCTCTGGAAGGTTCCTGAACGGACTGGACCTGAGACGGTCTGAAGAGTCTCCACCAGGACTGGACCTGAGACGGTCTGAAGAGTCTCCACCAGGACTGGATCTGAGACGGTCTGAAGGGTCTCCACCAGGACTGGACCTGAGACGTCTGAAGAGTCTCCACCAGGACTGGACCTGAGACGGTCTGAAGAGTCTCCACCAGGACTGGACCTGAGACATCTGAAGGGTCTCCACCAGGACTGGACCTGAGACGGTCTGAAGGGTCTCCACCAGGACTGGATCTGAGACGGTCTGAAGGGTCTCCACCAGGACTGGACCTGAGACGGTCTGAAGAGTCTCCACCAGGACTGGACCTGAGACATCTGAAGAGTCTCCACCAGGACTGGACCTGAGACGGTCTGAAGAGTCTCCACCGGGACTGGACCTGAGACGGTCTGAAGAGTCTCCACCAGGACTGGACCTGAGACGGTCTCTAGAGTCTCCACCAGGACTGGACCTGAGACGGTCTGAAGAGTCTCCACCAGGACTGGACCTGAGACGGTCTGAAGAGTCTCCATCAGGACTGGACCTGAGACGGTCTGAAGAGTCTCCACCAGGACTGGACCTGAGACATCTGAAGGGTCTCCACCAGGACTGGACCTGAGACGGTCTGAAGAGTCTCCACCAGGACTGGACCTGAGACGGTCTGAAGAGTCTCCACCAGGACTGGACCTGAGACGGTCTGAAGAGTCTCCACCAGGACTGGACCTGAGACGTCCGAAGAGTCTCCACCAGGACTGGACCTGAGACGGTCTGAAGAGTCTCCACCAGGACTGGACCTGAGACGGTCTGAAGAGTCTCCACCAGGACTGGACCTGAGACGGTCTGAAGAGTCTCCACCAGGACTGGACCTGAGACGTCCGAAGAGTCAAAGGACGTTTGCATCATGATGTCCAGAACACAAAGTCCATGAACCATGTAGGTTGTGACCGGAGGCCAGAAGACCTGGAGGAGACCCACATTAGGGTGGAGACAACCTGCAAACTCCACCAACAAACTCCTGAACACACTTAAATGTCAGATACTGAAAGTGAAAGTCGTCCTGAAGGACAGACAGACGTCCTCACTCATGTTGGACGATCGGCTTTGTATGAATCCACGAGGTCCTCAGGTAAACATTCCATCGCCGCTCGTTTGATGCGGAAACTTGCACGTGACCTCAGACTTTCTCGACAAGCCTTCCCCAACAGAACAACGGCGCTCGCCGCCGCGTGCCAAGCCGCTCTTTGTACGGAGCCTCGGGATCGGCTGAAGCTGCAGGGATATTTCCTCGCGCGGTGCCATACTTTGCGAGGAGAACAAAGTGTAGTCCGCCGGTCTCTCGGGGGCAAAGAGACTCAAACGCAGAAAGACAAAAAAAAGAAAAAAGCCCGGCCTAGTTGGAAAAAGAGGCGTGAAGATGAGCGCGGCGGCTGGCTTAGCGGCGATTTTACATGCATCACTTTCAGGGTCGACCCAGCTTGGCTTATCATGAAAGGGTTCCTCTGAGACGTCCTCTTGGAGGACATCAAAGACCTTCTGTGGTGGAGATCCAACTCCAGAGGGATCAAATGGAAATAAAAAAAAACCCTCACCTTCCTTTAGTCCTTTAGCATTTGGCAGCGGCTGCCGGGATGATGAACACCGCGGCGCTCAGCCGGCACCGCAAGCCTTTTTTTTTCCCCATGGAAGGCGTAGCGACGTCGACGGCGGTCGGCGTCGTTCCGTGAAAAGCCACCGGGCCTCGGCCACAGCTCCAGCACCTCCTCCGTCAGCGCCACGATCGGCTTCCCTCTACAAACGCAGTCTGTCCGGACTGCCGAGCTGAACTGGAGTGGAATAGTTTAGCGGCCTGGCGAGTGTCATGTGACGTCTGGCGAGCGTCGTGTGACGCCTGGAGAGTGTCGTGTGACGCCTGGCGAGTGTCATGTGACGTCTGGCGAGTGTCATGTGACGCATGGTGAGTGTCATGGGACGCATGGCGAGTGTCATGGGACGCATGGCGAGTGTCGTGTGACGACTGGCGAGTGTCGTGTGACGTCTGGCGAGTGTCATGTGACGTCTGGCGAGTGTCATGTGACGCATGGCGAGTGTCATGGGACGCATGGCGAGTGTCGTGTGACGCATGGCAAGTGTCGTGTGACGCCTGGCGAGTGTCGTGTGACGTCTGGCGAGTGTCGTGTGACGCATGGCAAGTGTCGTGTGACGACTGGCGAGTGTCGTGTGACGCCTGGAGAGCGTCGTGTGACGCCTGGCGAGCGTCATGTGACGCCTGGATAGCGTCATGTGACGCCTGGCGAGCGTCATGGGACGCCTGGAGAGTGTCATGGGACGCCTGGAGAGTGTCATGGGACGCCTGGAGAGTGTCATGTGACGCCTGGAGAGCGTCATGTGACGCATGGCGAGCGTCATGTGACGTCTGGCGAGTGTCATGTGACGTCTGGCGAGTGTCATGTGACGCCTGGCGAGTGTCATGTGACGCCTGGAGAGTGTCATGTGACGCATGGCGAGCGTCACGTGGCGCATGGCGAGCGTCACGTGACGGCTGGCGAGCGTCACGTGACGGCTGGCGAGCGTGATGTGACGCCTGGCGAGCGTCACGTGACGCATGGCGAGTTTCATGTGACGCCTGGCGAGTGTCATGTGACGTCTGGCGAGTGTCATGTGACGCCTGGCGAGTGTCATGTGACGCCTGGAGAGTGTCATGTGACGCATGGCGAGCGTCACGTGGCGCATGGCGAGCGTCACGTGACGGCTGGCGAGCGTCACGTGACGGCTGGCGAGCGTGATGTGACGCCTGGCGAGCGTCACGTGACGCATGGCGAGTTTCATGTGACGCCTGGCGAGTGTCATGTGACGTCTGGCGAGTGTCATGTGACGCCTGGCGAGCGTCATGTGACGCCTGGAGAGTGTCATGTGACGCATGGCGAGCGTCATGGGACGCCTGGCGAGCGTCATGGGACGCATGGCGAGCGTCATGTGACGCCTGGCGAGCGTCATGTGACGCCTGGCGAGTGTCATGTGACGCCGTCGATCAGCAGACGGAGAGACGGCGTTTCACGTTCTCTGATTTTATCGAGACTCAATTCTGTTCTGACAAAATATCAGGAGGAGGATGATTTGTTGCTCATCAGCACAAAACTCTGAGCTGTGCTACATGCTACATGCTACATGCTAAAGATTTACAGGCTCACACACCAGCAATGCTACATGCTACTGCTAGTAGCAGGAGAAAAACACTCAAACACTCACATGGAGAGAAAATACACAAGTACACAGAAGCAGAAGTGTGTAGAAGCTGCCGCTGCAGCACATGAAGCCGCTGCAGCACATAAAGCCGCTGCAGCACAAAAAGCCGCTGCAGCACATGAAGCCGCTGCAGCACATGAAGCCGCTGCAGCACATAATGCCGCTGCAGCACATAAAGCCGCTGCAGCACAAAAAGCCGCTGCAGCACATAATGCCGCTGCAGCACAAAAAGCCGCTGCAGCACATAAAGCCGCTGCAGCACATAATGCCGCTGCAGCACAAAAAGCCGCTGCAGCACATAAAGCCGCTGCTGCGGAGCCAACAGTCGGAAACAGATACTGTAATTTACCAAGTGCAGATCTGCACTTCACCGCCGCTAATGCTAGCCTGCTGCGCTGAGCCACAGCAGGGGGGCGTGTCTCTGAACGCTGGAGGAGGAGCCACTGACACCGCCGTGCAGAACCGACACTCATCAGTCATTCAGAGTCACAGTTAGGGTTAGAGTCATTGAAGTCCAGATGGAAGGACGGCCTTCACCTTCTCACTGTCTCACCGTCTCACCGTCTCACCTTCACCTTTTCACCTTCTCGCCGTCTCGCCGTCTCACCGTCTCACCTCACTGTCTCACTTCACCGTCTCACCGTCTCACCTTCTCACCGTCTCACCATCGCACCTTCACGTCCCACTGTCCCACCGTCTCACCGTCTCACCATCTCACCATCTCACCATCTCACCGTCTCACCTTCACGTCCCACTGTCCCACCGTCTCACCGGGTCATTTCACTGTCTCACTGTCTCACCGTCTCACTGTCTCACCTTCACGTCCCACCGTCTCACCTTCTCACCGTCTCACCTTCACGTCCCACTGTCCCACCGTCTCACCGTCTCACCTTCTCACCGTCTCACCGTCTCACCTTCACGTCCCACTGTCTCACCTTCTCACCGTCTCACCGTCTCACCTTCACGTCCCACTGTCCCACCTTCTCACCGTCTCACCTTCTCGCCGTCTTGCCGTCTCACCGTCTCACCTCACTGTCTCACTTCACCGTCTCACCGTCTCACCTTCTCACCGTCTCACCATCTCACCTTCACGTCCCACTGTCCCACCGTCTCACCGTCTCACCATCTCACCGTCTCACCTTCACGTCCCACTGTCCCACTGTCCCACCGTCTCACCATCTCACCGTCCCACTGTCCCACTGTCCCACCGTCTCACCGTCTCACCATCTCACCTTCACGTCCCACTGTCCCACTGTCCCACCGTCTCACCGTCTCACCATCTCACCGTCTCACCTTCACGTCCCACTGTCCCACTGTCCCACCGTCTCACCGTCTCACCGTCTCACCATCTCACCTTCACGTCCCACTGTCCCACCGTCTCACCGTCTCACCATCTCACCGTCTCACCTTCACGTCCCACTGTCCCACTGTCCCACCGTCTCACCATCTCACCGTCTCACCGTCTCACCGTCTCACCATCTCACCGTCTCACCGTCTCACCTTCACGTCCCACTGTCCCACTGTCCCACCGTCTCACCGTCTCATCATCTCACCATCTCACTGTCTCACCTTCACGTCCAACTGTCCCACCGTCTCACCGTCTCACCATCTCACCTTCACGTCCCACTGTCCCACTGTCCCACCGTCTCACCGTCTCACCGTCTCACCATCTCACCATCTCACCATCTCACCTTCACGTCCCACTGTCCCACTGTCCCACTGGCCCACCGTCTCACCATCTCACCTTCACGTCCCACTGTCCCACTGTCCCACTGTCCCACCGTCTCACCATCTCACCGTCTCACCATCTCACCTTCACGTCCCACTGTCCCACTGTCCCACTGTCCCACCGTCTCACCATCTCACCGTCTCACCATCTCACCTTCACGTCCCACTGTCCCACTGTCCCACCGTCTCACCGTCTCACCGTCTCACCGTCTCCCCGTCTCCCCGTCTCTCTTCACTTCCTCCTTCGTTCACTGACCTCGAGTCCAGAAACAGTCCAGAGCCTGGAAACCCTCCAATTACTCTCTTTGAGCCTCAAGTGTGTGTCCATGTATGTTCCTGTGCACTCACATGTCCCCCACCTCCACCCACCTCCACCCCCCCACCCCCACCCCCCCCACCTCCACCCAGCGCTGCTCCAGCTTCAACTCCAGAACCCCAGACTTTTTAAGAACACGAGCAGCACAGATGAAAGTCCTGTTCTTCCCCTCCCTCCGTAATTCTAGTGTTTCTTGTCCACTACGTGTCATTACAGGGAGCTGCATGTAGTTATTTGTGTCCTGCGGCCGGATACGCCAGCACAGAGGGAACCCATTTGTGTGGGAGGCGTGTCGGGACAAAGGAGCCGCCCGGTTTCCCGTCGGTCGGCCTGCAGGCATCTGGAAGCCCTTGTCCTGTGGGGAACCCGGCAGCCACAGGGTTCCACTGGGTTCCACTGGGTCTCCTGCTCTGCTTCAGTCAGACCTGAAGACAACCTGACGGAGCGGCGGGCGTCTGTCCTGTGAGGACAAGTATCACGTCGCCGTTTCCCCTCGGTGGAATCATTCGGGTTCCTGCAGTTGGCAGGAAGTCCAAACCAAACGATGTCACACATGTTTTTAACGCTCTCACTGCGAAAAAGCTCACTGGGAGATTCTGGAGATATTCTTATTTGGTCCGAAAGATTTAATTGCTACGGTTGTGTTGATTTAGAATGTCGACGCCATGGCGACGCTTCACTCAGCTGAAGATGCTGAGATTCTCACCGGGATGAGAGATTCTCACTGACCTCCGGTTGTTTCAGAACGGAAGTCAACTTTAAACATCCAACATTCAACTTTTTTTTAGTTTTATGCCATTTGGATCTTTCACATTGATTTATATGAACAATGTTCCAAAGAAAAAGACAGTTTTTAAGTTCTACACGTAAAAAAGCTCATGAGAAAGTTGTCCAGCTGCTCGCCTGACGCCTGAGACTGAGCACAACCTGGGAGAAACAGCTGGATGTGATCACATGAACCAGGGAGCAGCAGGGAGGCGATGGAGGGGATGCAGGCGATGGAGGTGATGCAGGTGATGGAGGTGATGCAGGTGATGGAGGCTCTGGAAGAAGGACGGCAGATGGAGAGCGAGGGAGGTGAAGATGAAGGGGAGTGAGGTCACTGCGACGTAGAGACACACGGCTGAGAATCACTGTGCAAATACAGGCCTGTGTGTGTGTGTGTGTGTGTGTGTGTGTGTGTGTGTGTGTGTGTGTGTGTGTGTGTGTGTGTGTGTGTGTGTGTGTGTGTGTGTGTCCCTCCTCCGCTCCTCTCTGCTGCCCTCTACAGGACGAACCAGTCATCACACCAGCCAAGGTGTCGAATATTGACGAGAAACACACAAAACTACAAGTTTCATTTCAACTCACAACAACAACAACAACAACAACAACAACAACAACAACAACGAAATAGAAGAGATCTCGTGTCCCCTGGACGTTCTGGACGCCGTTGAACTCGACACCAGAAGAAGGTGACCTCGTTAATTACAGCAGAACCTCGTCGGCCTCATGACGGTGATGTCATCGTTCAGTCTGACCGCTGGTGGACGTCTTCAGGTCTCAGCCTCTTGTTTTGAAGACATTGTCTTATTTTAATGCTGTATTTTATCTTCTAGGGTTTGGGTTAGACGGATGGAAAGGCAGACAGACAGACTGATGGAGAGACAGACAGACGGATGGACAGAGAGACAGACGGATGGACAGAGAGACAGACGGACGGATGGAGAGACAGACGGACTGATGGACGGAGAGATAGACAGACCGATGGAGAGACAGACAGACGGATGGACAGAGAGACAGACGGATGGACAGAGAGACAGACGGACGGATGGAGAGACAGACAGATGGATGGCCAGAGAGACAGACGGATGGATGGAGAGACAGACAGATGGATGGCCAGAGAGACAGACGGACGGACGGAGAGACAGACAGACCAATGGAGAGACAGACAGACTGATGGAGAGACAGACGGACTGATGGAGAGACAGACAGACATACTGATGGAGAGACAGACAGACTGATGGAGAGACAGACGGACTGATGGAGAGACAGACAGACTGATGGAGAGACAGACAGACTGATGGAGAGACAGACGGACTGACGGAGAGACAGACAGATGGATGGCCAGAGAGACAGACGGATGGACAGAGAGACAGACGGACGGACGGAGAGACAGACTGACGGATGGAGAGACAGAGAGACAGACCGATGGAGAGACAGACAGACCGATGGAGAGACAGACAGACCGATGGAGAGACAGACAGACTGATGGAGAGACAGACAGACGGATGGCCAGAGAGACAGACAGACGGATGGCCAGAGAGACAGACAGACCGATGGAGAGACAGACAGACTGACGGAGAGACAGACAGACGGATGGCCAGAGAGACAGACAGACCGACGGAGAGACAGACAGACTGACGGAGAGACAGACAGACGGATGGCCAGAGAGACAGACAGACCGACGGAGAGACAGACAGACTGATGGAGAGACAGACAGACTGATGGAGAGACAGACAGACTGACGGAGAGACAGACAGACGGATGGCCAGAGAGACAGACAGACGGATGGCCAGAGAGACAGACAGACGGATGGCCAGAGAGACAGACAGACGGATGGCCAGAGAGACAGACAGACGGATGGCCAGAGAGACAGACAGACCGACGGAGAGACAGACAGACACCAAACACCAGCAGGTTTTCTGGGGCAGCCATGCAGAAGAGCACAGGGCTGTTTAGTCAGCAGGACCAGGTGTAACCCAGCTGGACACACACACACACACACACACACACACACACACACACACACACACACACACACACACACACACACACACACACACACACACACACACACCTTTTTGTTTACTTCATGTGTAAAACGAAGCTATATTTAATGTACGAATTGAGAATCTTCACTATTTCACTTTAATCAAACTGCCGCCCTGCATGCAGTTCTCGTCCTCACCATGGGGGGCGCTGCTCCTAAATGTGACCTTGAACGGTTTCACCGCCGTGTTTAGACGCCAGGCAGAACGTCGAAAGGAAAAGAACACTTGTAACTTGTGGTTCTACATGTTCCCTTTCTAAAAGACGTACCTGGGCCCCGTTCCATAGGGGAAGACAATATTTGTTTAAACCCATTTCTTTGAACTTTCTCATGTTCCCCGCGATATAGGGTTAAGGTTTTATATATATATATATATATATATATATATATATATATATATATATATATATATATATATGTGTGTGTGTGTGTCTCAGACAGACAGGTCAGCTGATGGGCTTCAGCCAGTGGACGTTAAAGAGACGGAGGTTCTATCGAGGCTCGTCTCTCATCATGCAGCTCTCATACCGGCTGCCTCAGCAGATGAAGGGATGAGTGAGATGAAGCTGAGGATGAGGGAGAGCGAGGGATGAAGGGAGAAGGTGAGGAGGAGAAGAACGAGGTGTGGAAGTAAAGCAGGCTGAGGAGGTTCTCTGCTGCTGCACCGCCTGAAGTTTAGACACTCTTCTTCTTCTTTAAACAGTCACTGCCCTCCTTCTCCTCCCTTCTCCTCCCTCTCCCTTCTTCTCCTCCCTTCTCCTCCCTCTCCCTTCTTCTCCTCCCTTCTCCTCCCTCTCCCTTCTTCTCCTCCCTCTCCCTCCTCCTCCCTCTCCCTTCTTCTCCTCCCTCTCCTCCCTTCTCCTCCCTCTCCCTTCTTCTCCTCCTTCTCCTCCCTTCTCCTCCCTCTCCCTTCTTCTCCTCCCTCTCCTCCCTTCTCCTCCCTCTCCCTTCTTCTCCTCCTTCTCCTCCCTTCTCCTCCCTCTCCCTTCTTCTCCTCCCTCTCCCTCCTCCTCCCTCTCCCTTCTTCTCCTCCCTCTCCTCCCTTCTCCTCCCTCTCCCTTCTTCTCCTCCCTCTCCCTCCTCCTCCCTCTCCCTTCTTCTCCTCCCTCTCCCTCCTCCTCCCTCTCCCTCCGTCTCCTCCCTCTCCCTTCTTCTCCTCCCTCTCCTTCCTTCTCCTCCCTCTCCCTCCTTCTCCTCCCTCTCCTTCCTTCTCCTCCCTCTCCCTCCTCCTCCTCCCTCTCCCTCCTCCTCCTCCTCCCCCTCCCTCCTCCCTCTCCCTCTCCCTCCTCCTCCTCCCTCTCCCTTCTTCTCCTCCCTCTCCCTCCTTCTCCTCCCTCTCCCTCCTTCTCCTCCCTCTCCCTTCTCCTCCCTCTCCCTCCTTCTCCTCCCTCTCCCTCCTCCTCCTCCCTCTCCCTCCTTCTCCTCCCTCTCCCTTCTTCTCCTCCCTCTCCCTCCTCCTCCTCCCTCTCCCTCCTCCTCCTCCCTCTCCCCCTTCTCCTCCCTCTCCCCCTTCTCCTCCCTCTCCCTTCTTATCCTCCCTCTCCCTCCTTCTCCTCCCTCTCCCTCCTTCTCCTCCCTCTCCCTTCTTCTCCTCCCTCTCCCCCCTTCTCCTCCCTCTCCCTCCTTCTCCTCCCTCTCCCTTCTTCTCCTCCCTCTCCTTCCTTCTCCTCCCTCTCCCTCCTCCTCCTCCCTCTCCCTCCTCATCCTCCCTCTCCCTCCTCCTCCTCCTCCCCCTCCCTCCTCCCTCTCCCTCTCCCTCCTCCTCCTCCCTCTCCCTTCTTCTCCTCCCTCTCCCTCCTTCTCCTCCCTCTCCCTCCTTCTCCTCCCTCTCCCTCCTCCTCCTCCCTCTCCCTCCTTCTCCTCCCTCTCCCTTCTTCTCCTCCCTCTCCCTCCTCCTCCTCCCTCTCCCCCTTCTCCTCCCTCTCCCCCTTCTCCTCCCTCTCCCTCCTTCTCCTCCCTCTCCCTCCTTCTCCTCCCTCTCCCTCCTTCTCCTCCCTCTCCCTTCTTCTCCTCCCTCTCCCCCTTCTCCTCCCTCTCCCCCTTCTCCTCCCTCTCCCTCCTTCTCCTCCCTCTCCCTCCTTCTCCTCCCTCTCCCTCCTTCTCCTCCCTCTCCCTTCTTCTCCTCCCTCTCCCTCCTCCTCCCCCCCCCCCCCCCTGGAGGCTCCTGGTCTGTTGGGACTTTGGTCACACACAGAAATAGTAGAGGTGGAAGGAGTGTAAAAAACTTTCTATACAAGTAAAGGTTCATTACTTTACTAACCCTAACGTTAACCCCTTAACCCTAACCCTAACCCTAACCCTAACCCTAACCCTTGCACTAACCCTAACGTTAACCTCCTAACACCCTAACCCCTTAACCCTAACCCTAACCCTTACGCTAACCCTAACGTTAACCCCCTAACATCCTAACCCTAACCCCCTAACCCTAACCCTTACGATAACCCTAACCCCTAACACCCTAACCCTAACCCTTACTCCTAACCCTAACCCCCTAACCCTAACCCCTAATCCCTAACCCCCTAACCCTAACCCTTACGATAACCCTAACCCCTAATCCCTAACACCCTAACCCTAACCCTTACTCCTAACCCTTACCAACTAACCCTAAGACCCTAACCCTAACCCCTAATCCCTAACCCTTACGCTAACCCTAACGTTAACCCCCTAACACCCTAACCCTAACCCTTATGCTAACCCTATCCCCTAATCCCTAACACCCTAACCCTAACCCTTACTCCTAACCCTTACCAACTAACCCTAACCCTAACCCCTAATCCCTAACCCTAACCCCAACCCCCTAACCCCAACCCCCTAACCCTAACCCCCTAACCCCAACCCTCTAACCCCAACCCCCTAACCCTAACCCCCTAGCCCATCATGGCTCCAGGACGTTTTGACAGCTAGACCAGGTCCAGCAGTCGGTCCAGCAGTCTGGTCTCTGCCGTCACACTGAAGGACTTGGTTTCCAGGTGAACCTCCACATCAAAGCCATTGTGCTCAAGCAATTCTCCTGCCAGACATGAAATATTCAGTAAAACAATAAATATTCAAAGCTGAGATCAAAGTTGTATCTTATGCGGTGCGAGCTATATGATAATGCTTCTCTCAGCAAAAAGTCGCTGCGTTAATGTCTGAAGTGGAGCCAGAATCCGTTTTAAACTCGCGTCTTTGAAGAGAATTTGAATCCCAGAAAAGTTGGAAAATTGCATAAAACTCGTCTACTTTGCTAAAGTTACAGACTTTTGCTTATTTTGCGAACGTTCCCATCGTCAGCACTCTCAGGGCTTCTTCACTGCACTTCTACCATCAGGAGCGTTTTGAGGCGTCGGGGCTTTTTCTAAAAGTCTCCAACGCAGACGTGACGGTCGTTTCCTTCTACAAGCCAAAAACAAGCGTGACGGGTGGAGGGGGGGTGGAGGGGGGTGGAGGGGGGGTGGAGGAGGCGGGGTTTACGTGAACCGGTGTGTCCGGATCCGACACGTCTTGATTTCTTGGACGTCTGAATCAAGGGACCAGCTTCAGTCCATAGCTTGTATCTTGGACTCGGCCAGGTCTTCACTCCAGCCTGTGGTTCTCCTGGACAGGAAGTTGAGGCGTACCGGAGGTCTAGCAAGGCGTCAGGTTCCGGAGGCCCAGTAAGTTGCAGCTCTGGTGTTTTCAGATGACGTCAGGTCGCCCGAGGCCTCCAGCAGCTCTCCCCGGGTGGAGGAGTTCCAGGGTCCACCGTTATTCCCACATAGAGTCCGGAGAGCCCGGAGACTCCCGGAGACTCCCGGAGAGGGATCAAGGAACAACTCGGACATGAGACCAGTTGTCAACCCGAACCAGGGGCGTTCTGACCAGTGACGACCGACCGTCGTCACTGGTTTTCGGCCCACGGACCTCATGTTTCACCAGTCGTTGACTTTAAACTTCAGTCAGTTTGAGTCGTGAAGGTTCTCCTCCTCGTATAAAACACAACCTCCCCCTCAGGTACTGGCTTCTTGTGGTCTAGAGGAACGTCTCGGACCCGCCCCGGGTCTCCCGGTAGAAATGGAAGCAGCGAAGTGGAATTTTAATCGTCGGGGGAAAATCCCCTGCATTCCTTAACGTGGAGGCTGAACCTCGTTTGACTCGTTAAAAAACGTCTAACGAACAGGGAAGAACTGGGAAGAACAGGGAAGAACTGGGAAGAACTGGGAGGAACTGGGAAGAACTGGGAGGAACTGGGAAGAACTGGGAAGAACAGGGAAGAACTGGGAAGAACTGGGAGGAACAGGGAAGAACTGGGAGGAACAGGTGGAACACATCGGTGGAGAAATGAGAGCAGCTCTGCTCAGGAAGGCTTCTGGTGCTGGAGACCTGGAGACCTGGAGACCTGGAGGCCTGGAGACATGGAGACATGGGTGGAGAAGACCTGGAGACCTGGAGACATAGAGACATGGGTGGAGGAGACATGGAGACATGGAGGCCTGGAGACATGGGTGGAGGAGACATGGAGACCTGGAGACATGGGTGGAGGAGACATGGAGACCTGGAGGCCTGGAGACATGGAGACATGGGTGGAGAAGACCTGGAGACATGGAGACCTGGAGACATAGAGACATGGGTGGAGGAGACATGGAGGCCTGGAGACATGGAGACCTGGAGACATGGGTGGAGGAGACATGGAGAAATGGGTGGAGGAGACATGGAGACATGGAGACCTGGAGACATGGGTGGAGGAGACCTGGAAACCTGGAGACATTTTGGAGACCAGGATCCCATTTTGCGCAAGTGAATTGAATTTCCCTCGGGATTAATAAAGTATCATCGTTCTCTGCAAATGCGCAAAGGAGGCGCTGCATTTTGCCGAGAGAGAGAGAGAGAGAGAGAGAGAGAGAGAGAGAGAGAGAGAGAGAGAGAGAGAGAGAGAGAGAGAGAAAAGAGACGCAATGATTGAAAACGCGAAGTGTCGCCATCTGACCAATCAGCCGTCAGACGGGGCGGCAGGCAGGTGTTTCCAGTTAGAGAGAGAGAGAGAGAGAGAGAGAGAGAGAGCTTCCAAACGTCAATACGATTCAGGAGCTCGCAAAAGAAAGAGAAAGTCCAACAGTCGGAGTCTCCTGCTTCACTAGAAGGTCGGATGTTGTTGAAATAAAAAAGAAAACACTTTATACCACAAAGTGTTTTCAGACGTGTTGATCTGTAAAGTTCTGGTTCCACTGTTGATAGAGGCTGTTCGTTTGATTCGTTAGTAATTGTAATATATTATTATTATTATATTATTATTATTATTATTATTATTACTATTAATTGTGCCTGCCTCTTTAAGAGGCGTCGCACAATTACTACAATCCTGGGAAAGCGCCGTTTTTTAACATTTTTATTCTTAATATTCTTCCTCTGCCGCACAAAGTTTGACGTCCTACTAGTCCCACGCCGTTTGGAGGACGTACACAGTGATATATCAAAACGCTCCGTGTGGCAATGATCTGTGTGGCAACGCTCCATGTGGCAACGCTCCGTGTGGCAATGATCTGTGTGGCAATGATCTGTATGGCAACGCTCCGTGTGGCAATGCTCCGTGTGGCAATGATCTGTGTGGCAATGATCTGTATGGCAACGCTCCATGTAGCAATGATCTGTGTGGCAATGCTCCGTGTGGCAATGATCTGTGTGGCAATGCTCCATGTAGCAATGATCTGTGTGGCAATGCTCCGTGTGGCAATGATCTGTGTGGCAACGCTCCGTGTGGCAATGATCTGTGTGGCAATGCTCCATGTAGCAATGATCTGTGTGGCAATGCTCCGTGTGGCAATGATCTGTTTGGCAACGCTCCGTGTGGCAATGATCTGTGTGGCAACGCTCCGTGTGGCAACGCTCCATGTGGAAATGATCTGTGTGGCAACGCTCCATGTGGCAACGCTCCATGTGGCAATGATCCGTGTGGCAATGATCCGTGTGGCAATGATCTGTGTGGCAACGCTCCGTGTAGCAATGCTCCATGTGGCAATGATCTGTGTGGCAACGCTCCGTGTAGCAACGCTCCATGTGGCAATGATCTGTGTGGCAACGCTCCATGTGGCAATGATCTGTGTGGCAACGCTCCATGTGGCAATGTTTCGTGTGGCAATGCTTCGTGTGGCAATGATCTGTGTGGCAATGATCTGTGTGGCAACGCTCCGTGTGGCAATGATCTGTATGGCAATGATCTGTGTGGCAATGTTTCGTGTGGCAATGATCTGTATGGCGGCGCTCCGTGTGGCAATGCTCCATGTGGCAATGCTCCGTGTGGCAACGCTCCGTGTGGCAATGATCCGTGTGGCAACGCTCCGTGTGGCAACGCTCCGTGTGGCAACGCTCCGTGTAGCAATGTTTCGTGTGGCACGCTCCGTGTAGCAATGCTCCTTGTGGCAATGATCTGTGTGGCAACGCTCCGTGTAGCAATGCTCCGTGTGGCAATGATCCGTGTGGCAACGCTCCGTGTGGCAACGCTCCGTGTAGCAATGTTTCGTGTGGCACGCTCCGTGTAGCAATGCTCCGTGTGGCAATGATCTGTGTGGCAACGCTCCGTGTGGCAATGATCTGTGTGGCAACGCTCCATGTGGCAACGCTCCATGTGGCAATGATCTGTGTGGCAATGATCTGTGTGGCAACGCTCCGTGTGGCAACGCTCCATGTGGAAATGATCTGTGTGGCAACGCTCCATGTGGCAACGCTCCATGTGGCAATGATCTGTGTGGCAATGATCCGTGTGGCAATGATCTGTGTGGCAACGCTCCGTGTAGCAATGCTCCATGTGGCAATGATCTGTGTGGCAACGCTCCGTGTAGCAACGCTCCATGTGGCAATGATCTGTGTGGCAACGCTCCATGTGGCAATGATCTGTGTGGCAACGCTCCATGTGGCAATGTTTCGTGTGGCAATGCTTCGTGTGGCAATGATCTGTGTGGCAATGATCTGTGTGGCAACGCTCCGTGTGGCAATGATCTGTATGGCAATGATCTGTGTGGCAATGTTTCGTGTGGCAATGATCTGTATGGCGGCGCTCCGTGTGGCAATGCTCCGTGTGGCAACGCTCCGTGTGGCAACGCTCCGTGTAGCAATGTTTCGTGTGGCACGCTCCGTGTAGCAATGCTCCTTGTGGCAATGATCTGTGTGGCAACGCTCCATGTGGCAACGCTCCGTGTGGCAATGATCTGTATGGCGGCGCTTCGTGTGGCAATGATCTGTGTGGCAACGCTCCGTGTGGCAACGCTCCGTGTAGCAATGTTTCGTGTGGCACGCTCCGTGTAGCAATGATCTGTGTGGCAACGCTCCGTGTGGCAACGCTCCGTGTGGCAACGATCTGTGTGGCAATGCTCCGTGTGGCAATGCTCTGTGTAGCAATGCTCCGTGTGGCAATGCTCTGTGTAGCAATGCTCCGTGTGGCAATGCTCCGTGTAGCAATGCTCCGTGTGGCAATGATCTGTGTGACAACGCTCCGTGTAGCAACGCTCCATGTGGCAATGATCCGTGTGGCAACGCTCCATGTGGCAATGATCTGTGTGGCAACGCTCCGTGTGGCAATGTTTCGTGTGGCAACGCTCCGTGTGGCAACGTTTCGTGTGGCAACGTTTCGTGTGGCAATGCTCCGTGTGGCAATGCTCCGTGTGGCAATGATCTGTGTGGCAACGCTCCGTGTAGCAATGCTCCGTGTGGCAATGATCCGTGTGGCAACGCTCCGTGTGGCAACGCTCCGTGTAGCAATGTTTCGTGTGGCAATGATCTGTGTGGCAACGCTCCGTGTGGCAACGCTCCGTGTGGCAATGATCTGTGTGGCAACGCTCCATGTGGCAACGCTCCGTGTGGCAACGCTCCATGTGGCAACGCTCCGTGTGGCAATGATCTGTATGGCGGCGCTTCGTGTGGCAATGATCTGTGTGGCAACGCTCCGTGTGGCAACGCTCCGTGTAGCAATGTTTCGTGTGGCACGCTCCGTGTAGCAATGCTCCGTGTGGCAATGATCTGTGTGGCAACGCTCCGTGTGGCAATGATCTGTGTGGCAATGATCTGTGTGGCAACGCTCCGTGTGGCAACGCTTCGTGTGGCACGCTCCGTGTAGCAACGCTCCGTGTCGCAACGCTCCGTGTCGCAACGCTCCGTGTCGCAACGCTCCGTGTAGCAACGCTCCGTGTAGCAATGATCTGTGTGGCAACACTCCGTGTAGCAATGATCTGTGTGGCAATGCTCCGTGTGGCAATGATCTGTTTGGCAACGCTCTGTGTGGCAATGATCTGTGTGGCAACGCTCCGTGTGGCAACGCTCCATGTGGCAACGCTCCGTGTAGCAATGATCTGTGTGGCAATGCTCTGTGTGGCAATGATCTGTGTGGCAACGCTCCGTGTGGCAACGCTCCGTGTGGAAATGACCTGTGTGGAAATGACCTGTGTGGCAACGCTCTGTGTGGCAACGCTCCATGTGGCAATGATCCGTGTGGCAACGCTCCATGTGGCAATGATCCGTGTGGCAATGATCCGTGTGGCAATGCTCCGTGTGGCAATGCTCCGTGTGGCAATGCTTCGTGTGGCAATGATCCGTGTGGCAATGCTCCGTGTGGCAACGCTCCGTGTGGCAATGCTCCGTGTGGCAACGCTCCGTGTGGCAATGCTCTGTGTGGCAATGCTCCGTGTGGCAACGCTCCGTGTGGCAATGCTCCGTGTGGCAACGCTCCGTGTGGCAACGATCTGTGTAGCAACGCTCCGTGTGGCAACGCTCCGTGTGGCAATGATCCGTGTGGCAACGCTCCGTGTGGCAATGATCTGTGTGGCAACGCTCCGTGTGGCAATGATCTGTGTAGCAACGCTCCGTGTGGCAATTATCTGTGTAGCAATGCTCCGTGTGGCAATGCTCTGTGTAGCAATGCTCCATGTGGCAATGATCTGTGTGGCAACGCTCCGTGTAGCAACGCTCCGTGTGGCAATGATCTGTGTGGCAACGCTCCATGTGGCAATGATCTGTGTGGCAACGCTCCGTGTGGCAATGCTTCGTGTGGCAATGCTCCGTGTGGCAATGATCTGTGTGGCAATGATCTGTGTGGCAACGCTCCGTGTGGCAATGATCTGTGTGGCAACGCTCCATGTGGCAACGCTCCGTGTGGCAACGCTCCATGTGGCAACGCTCCGTGTGGCAACGCTCCATGTGGCAATGATCTGTGTGGCAATGCTTCATGTGGCAATGATCCGTGTGGCAATGCTTCATGTGGCAATGATCCGTGTGGCAACGCTCCGTGTAGCAATGCTCCGTGTGGCAATGATCTGTGTGGCAACGCTCCGTGTAGCAACGCTCCGTGTAGCAACGCTCCGTGTGGCAATGATCTGTGTGGCAACGCTCCATGTGGCAATGATCTGTGTGGCAACGCTCCATGTGGCAATGATCCGTGTGGCAATGCTCCGTGTGGCAACGCTCCGTGTAGCAATGCTCCGTGTGGCAATGATCTGTGTGGCAATGATCTGTGTGGCAACGCTCCATGTGGCAATGTTTCGTGTGGCAATGCTTCGTGTGGCAATGCTCCGTGTGGCAATGATCTGTGTGGCAATGCTCCGTGTGGCAATGATCTGTGTGGCAATGATCTGTGTGGCAACGCTCCGTGTGGCAATGATCTGTATGGCAATGATCTGTGTGGCAATGATCTGTATGGCGGCGCTCCATGTGGCAATGATCTGTGTGGCAACGCTCCGTGTGGCAACGCTCCGTGTGGCAATGATCTGTGTGGCAACGCTCCGTGTGGCAACGCTCCGTGTGGCAATGATCTGTGTGGCAACGCTCCATGTGGCAACGCTCCGTGTGGCAACGCTCCATGTGGCAACGCTCCGTGTGGCAATGATCTGTATGGCGGCGCTTCGTGTGGCAATGATCTGTGTGGCAACGCTCCGTGTGGCAACGCTCCGTGTAGCAATGTTTCGTGTGGCACGCTCCGTGTAGCAATGCTCCGTGTGGCAATGATCTGTGTGGCAACGCTCCGTGTGGCAATGATCTGTGTGGCAATGATCTGTGTGGCAACGCTCCGTGTGGCAACGCTTCGTGTGGCACGCTCCGTGTAGCAACGCTCCGTGTCGCAACGCTCCGTGTCGCAACGCTCCGTGTAGCAACGCTCCGTGTAGCAATGATCTGTGTGGCAACGCTCCGTGTAGCAATGCTCCGTGTGGCAATGATCTGTTTGGCAACGCTCTGTGTGGCAATGATCTGTGTGGCAACGCTCCGTGTGGCAACGCTCCATGTGGCAACGCTCCGTGTAGCAATGATCTGTGTGGCAATGCTCTGTGTGGCAATGATCTGTGTGGCAACGCTCCGTGTGGCAACGCTCCGTGTGGAAATGACCTGTGTGGCAACGCTCTGTGTGGCAACGCTCCATGTGGCAATGATCCGTGTGGCAACGCTCCATGTGGCAATGATCCGTGTGGCAACGCTCCATGTGGCAATGATCCGTGTGGCAACGCTCCATGTGGCAATGATCCGTGTGGCAATGATCCGTGTGGCAATGATCCGTGTGGCAATGCTCCGTGTGGCAATGATCCGTGTGGCAATGCTCCGTGTGGCAACGCTCCGTGTGGCAACGCTCCGTGTGGCAACGCTCCGTGTGGCAACGCTCCGTGTGGCAATGCTCCGTGTGGCAATGCTCCGTGTGGCAATGATCCGTGTGGCAACGCTCCGTGTAGCAATGCTCCGTGTGGCAATGATCTGTGTGGCAACGCTCCGTGTAGCAACGCTCCGTGTAGCAACGCTCCGTGTGGCAATGATCTGTGTGGCAACGCTCCATGTGGCAATGATCTGTGTGGCAACGCTCCATGTGGCAATGATCCGTGTGGCAATGCTCCGTGTGGCAACGCTCCGTGTAGCAATGCTCCGTGTGGCAATGATCTGTGTGGCAACGCTCCGTGTAGCAACGCTCCATGTGGCAATGATCTGTGTGGCAACGCTCCATGTGGCAATGTTTCGTGTGGCAATGCTTCGTGTGGCAATGCTCCGTGTGGCAATGATCTGTGTGGCAATGCTCCGTGTGGCAATGATCTGTGTGGCAATGATCTGTGTGGCAACGCTCCGTGTGGCAATGATCTGTATGGCAATGATCTGTGTGGCAATGATCTGTATGGCGGCGCTCCATGTGGCAATGATCTGTGTGGCAACGCTCCGTGTGGCAACGCTCCGTGTGGCAATGATCTGTGTGGCAACGCTCCGTGTGGCAACGCTCCGTGTGGCAACGCTCCGTGTAGCAATGTTTCGTGTGGCACGCTCCGTGTAGCAATGCTCCGTGTGGCAACGCTCCGTGTAGCAATGTTTCGTGTGGCACGCTCCGTGTAGCAATGCTCCGTGTGGCAATGATCTGTGTGGCAACGCTCCGTGTGGCAACGCTCCGTGTGGCAATGCTCTGTGTGGCAATGATCTGTGTGGCAACGCTCCATGTGGCAACGCTCCGTGTGGCAATGATCTGTATGGCGGCGCTTCGTGTGGCAATGATCTGTGTGGCAACGCTCCGTGTGGCAACGCTCCGTGTAGCAATGTTTCGTGTGGCAATGATCTGTGTGGCAATGATCTGTGTGGCAATGATCTGTGTGGCAACGCTCCGTGTGGCAATGATCTGTGTGGCAATGATCTGTGTGGCAACGCTCCGTGTGGCAACGCTCCGTGTAGCAATGTTTCGTGTGGCACGCTCCGTGTAGCAATGCTCCATGTGGCAATGATCTGTGTGGCAATGATCTGTGTGGCAACGCTCCGTGTGGCAATGATCTGTATGGCGGCGCTCCATGTGGCAATGATCTGTGTGGCAACGCTCCGTGTAGCAATGCTCCGTGTGGCAATGCTCCGTGTGGCAATGATCTGTGTGGCAACGCTCCGTGTAGCAATGCTCCGTGTGGCAACGATCTGTTTGGCAACGCTCCATGTGGCAATGATCTGTGTGGCAACGCTCCGTGTGGCAACGCTCCGTGTGGCAACGCTCCGTGTGGCAATGATCTGTGTGGCAACGCTCCGTGTAGCAATGCTCCGTGTGGCAACGATCTGTTTGGCAACGCTCCGTGTGGCAATGCTCCGTGTGGCAACGCTCCGTGTGGCAATGATCTGTGAGGCAATGCTCCGTGTGGCAATGATCTGTGTGGCAACGCTCCGTGTAGCAATGCTCCGTGTGGCAACGCTCCGTGTGGCAATGATCTGTGTGGCAACGCTCCTTGTGGCAACGCTCCGTGTGGCAACGCTCCTTGTGGCAACGCTCCGTGTGGCAATGCTCCGTGTGGCAATGATCTGTTTGGCAACGCTCCGTGTGGCAATGATCTGTGTGGCAATGCTACGTGTCGCAATGCTCCATGTGTGGCAACGCTCTGTGTGGCAACGCTCCGTGTGGCAACGATCCGTGTGGCACTGCTACGTGTCGCAATGATCTGTGTGGCAATGATCTGTGTGGCAACGCTCCGTGTAGCAACGCTCCGTGTAGCAATGCTCCGTGTGGCAATGATCTGTGTGGCAATGATCTGTGTGGCAACGCTCCGTGTGGCAATGATCTGTATGGCGGCGCTCCATGTGGCAATGATCTGTGTGGCAACGCTCCGTGTGGCAACGCTCCGTGTGGCAACGCTCCGTGTGGCAATGATATGTATGGCGGCGCTCCGTGTAGCAATGATCTGTGTGGCAATGATCTGTGTGGCAACGCTCCGTGTAGCAATGATCTGTATGGCGGCGCTCCATGTGGCAATGATCTATGTGGCAATGATCCGTGTGGCAACGCTCCGTGTGGCAACGATCTGTGTGGCAACGCTCCATGTGGCAATGATCTGTGTGGCAACGCTCCATGTGGCAATGATCCGTGTGGCAACGCTCCGTGTGGCAACGCTCCGTGTGGCAACGCTCCGTGTGGCAATGATCTGTTTGGCAACGCTCCGTGTAGCAATGCTCCGTGTGGCAATGCTCCGTGTGGCAATGCTCCGTGTGGCAATGATCTGTGTGGCAACGCTCAGTGTAGCAATGCTCCGTGTGGCAATGATCTGTTTGGCAACGCTCCGTGTGGCAATGATCTGTGTGTCAACGCCCCGTGTGGCAATGATCTGTGTGGCAATGCTACGTGTCGCAATGCTCCATGTGTGGCAACGATCCGTGTGGCAATGCTCCGTGTGGCAACGATCCGTGTGGCACTGCTACGTGTCGCAATGATCTGTGTGGCAATGATCTGTGTGGCAACGCTCCGTGTAGCAACGCTCCGTGTAGCAATGCTCCGTGTGGCAATGATCTGTGTGGCAATGATCTGTGTGGCAACGCTCCGTGTGGCAATGATCTGTATGGCGGCGCTCCATGTGGCAATGATCTGTGTGGCAATGATCTGTGTGGCAACGCTCCGTGTGGCAACGCTCTGTGTAGCAATGTTTCATGTGGCAATGATCCGTGTGGCAATGATCCGTGTGGCAATGCTCCGTGTGGCAACGCTCCGTGTAGCAATGCTCCGTGTGGCAATGCTTCATGTGGCAATGATCTGTTTGGAAACGCTCCGTGTGGCAATGATCTGTATGGCAATGATCTGTGTAGCAATGCTCCGTGTGGCAATGATCTGTGTGTCAACGCCCCGTGTGGCAATGATCTGTGTGGCAACGCTCCGTGTGGCAATGATCTGTATGGCGGCGCTCCATGTGGCAATGATCTGTGTGGCAACGCTCCGTGTGGCAACGCTCCGTGTGGCAACGCTCCGTGTGGCAATGATCTGTTTGGCAACGCTCCGTGTGGCAATGCTCCGTGTGGCAATGCTCCGTGTGGCAATGATCTGTGTGGCAACGCTCCGTGTAGCAATGCTCCGTGTGGCAATGATCTGTTTGGCAACGCTCCGTGTGGCAATGCTCCGTGTGGCAACGCTCCGTGTGGCAATGATCTGTGAGGCAATGCTCCGTGTGGCAATGATCTGTGTGGCAATGCTCCGTGTGGCAATGATCTGTGTGGCAATGCTCCATGTGGCAATGATCTGTATGGCGGCGCTCCATGTGGCAATGATCTGTGTGGCAATGATCTGTGTGGCAACGCTCCGTTTTGCAACGCTCCGTGTGGCAATGATCTGTGTGGCAACGCTCCGTGTAGCAATGCTCCGTGTGGCAACGATCTGTTTGGCAACGCTCCGTGTGGCAATGCTCCGTGTGGCAATGATCTGTTTGGCAACGCTCCGTGTAGCAATGCTCCGTGTGGCAATGCTCCGTGTGGCAATGCTCCGTGTGGCAATGATCTGTGTGGCAACGCTCCGTGTAGCAATGCTCCGTGTGGCAATGATCTGTTTGGCAACGCTCCGTGTGGCAATGCTCCGTGTGGCAACGCTCCGTGTGGCAATGATCTGTGAGGCAATGCTCCGTGTGGCAATGATATGGTTGGCAATGCTCCGTGTGGCAATGATCTGTTTGGCAACGCACCGTGTGGCAATGATCTGTATGGCGGCGCTCCATGTGGCAATGATCTGTGTGGCAATGATCTGTGTGGCAACGCTCCGTGTGGCAACGCTCCGTGTGGCAACGCTCCGTGTAGCAATGTTTCGTGTGGCACGCTCCGTGTAGCAATGCTCCGTGTGGCAATGATCTGTGTGGCAATGATCTGTGTGGCAACGCTCCGTGTGGCAACGCTCCGTGTGGCAATGATCTGTATGGCGGCGCTCCATGTGGCCATGATCTGTGTGGCAACGCTCCGTGTGGCAACGCTCCGTGTAGCAATGTTTCGTGTGGCACGCTCCGTGTACCAATGCTCCGTGTGGCAATGATCTGTGTGGCAATGATCTGTGTGGCAACGCTCCGTGTGGCAATGATCTGTATGGCGGCGCTCCATGTGGCAATGATCTGTGAGGCAATGCTACGTATCGCAATGCTCCATGTGTGGCAACGCTCTGTGTGGCAATGCTCCGTGTGGCAACGATCCGTGTGGCACTGCTACGTGTCGCAATGATCTGTGTGGCAATGATCTGTGTGGCAACGCTCCGTGTAGCAACGCTCCGTGTAGCAATGCTCCGTGTGGCAATGATCTGTGTGGCAACGCTCCATTTTGCAACGCTCCGTGTGGCAATGATCTGTGTGGCAACGCTCCGTGTGGCAACGCTCCTTGTGGCAACGCTCCGTGTGGCAATGCTCCGTGTGGCAATGATCTGTTTGGCAACGCTCCGTGTGGCAATGATCTGTATGGCGGCGCTCCATGTGGCAATGATCTGTGTGGCAATGCTACGTGTCGCAATGCTCCATGTGTGGCAACGCTCTGTGTGGCAACGCTCCGTGTGGCAACGATCCGTGTGGCACTGCTACGTGTCGCAATGATCTGTGTGGCAACGCTCCGTGTAGCAACGCTCCGTGTAGCAATGCTCCGTGTGGCAATGATCTGTGTGGCAATGATCTGTGTGGCAACGCTCCGTGTGGCAACGCTCCGTGTGGCAATGATCTGTATGGCGGCGCTCCATGTGGCAATGATCTGTGTGGCAATGCTACGTGTCGCAATGCTCCATGTGTGGCAACGCTCTGTGTGGCAATGCTCCTTTTGGCAACGATCCGTGTGGCACTGCTACGTGTCGCAATGATCTGTGTGGCAACGCTCCATTTTGCAACGCTCCGTGTGGCAATGATCTGTGTGGCAACGCTCCGTGTGGCAACGCTCCTTGTGGCAACGCTCCGTGTGGCAATGCTCCGTGTGGCAATGATCTGTATGGCAACGCTCCGTGTGGCACTGCTACGTGTCGCAATGATCTGTGTGGCAACGCTCCGTGTAGCAATGCTCCGTGTGGCAATGATCTGTGTGGCAATGATCTGTGTGGCAACGCTCCGTGTGGCAATGATCTGTATGGCGGCGCTCCATGTGGCAACGCTCCGTGTAGCAACGATATGTGTGGCAACGCTCCGTGTGGCAACGCTCCGTGTAGCAATGCTCCGTGTGGCAATGATCCGTGTGGCAATGATCTGTGTGGCAACGCTCCGTGTGGCAACGCTCCGTGTAGCAATGATATGTGTGGCAACGCTCCGTGTGGCAACGCTCCGTGTAGCAATGTTTCGTGTGGCACGCTCCGTGTAGCAATGCTCCGTGTGGCAATGATCATTGTGGCAATGATCTGTGTGGCAACGCTCCGTGTGGCAACGCTCCGTGTGGCAATGATCTGTATGGCGGCGCTCCATGTGGCAATGATCTGTGTGGCAACGCTCCGTGTGGCAACGCTCCGTGTGGCAACGCTCCGTGTAGCAATGTTTCGTGTAGCAATGCTCCGTGTGGCAATGATCTGTGTGGCAATGATCTGTGTGGCAATGATCTGTGTGGCAACGCTCCGTGTGGCAACGCTCCGTGTGGCAATGATATGTGTGGCAACGCTCCGTGTGGCAACGCTCCGTGTAGCAATGTTTCGTGTGGCACGGTCCGTGTGGCAACGCTCCGTGTAGCAATGCTCCGTGTGGCAATGATCTGTTTGGCAATGATGTGTGGCAACGCTCCGTGTAGCAATGATATGTATGGCGGCGCTCCATGTGGCAATGATCTGTGTGGCAACGTTCCGTGTGGCACTGCTCCGTGTCGCAACGCTCCGTGTAGCAACGCTCCGTGTAGCAATGCTCCGTGTGGCAATGATCTGTGTGGCAACGCTCCGTGTAGCAATGATCTGTATGGCGGCGCTCCATGTGGCAATGATCTGTGTGGCAATGATCTGTGTGGCAACGCTCCGTGTGGCAACGCTCCGTGTGGCAACACTCCGTGTGGCAACGCTCCGTGTGGCAATGATCTGTGTGGCAATGATCTGTGGTGCAAAGCTCCGTGTGGCAATGATCTGTATGGCGGCGCTCCATGTGGCAATGATCTGTGTGGCAATGATCTGTGTGGCAACGCTCCGTGTGGCAATGATCTGTGTGGCGGCGCTCCGTGTGGCAACGCTCCGTGTGGCAATGATCTGTGTGGCAATGATCTGTGTGGCAACGCTCCGTGTGGCAATGATCTGTGTGGCGGCGCTCCATGTGGCAATGATCTGTGTGGCAATGATCTGTGTGGCAACGCTCCGTGTGGCAACGCTCCGTGTGGCAACGCTCCGTGTGGCAACGCTCCGTGTGGCAATGATCTGTGTGGCAATGATCTGTGGTGCAAAGCTCCGTGTGGCAATGATCTGTATGGCGGCGCTCCATGTGGCAATGATCTGTGTGGCAATGATCTGTGTGGCAACGCTCCGTGTGGCAATGATCTGTGTGGCGGCGCTCCGTGTGGCAACGCTCCGTGTGGCAATGATCTGTGTGGCAATGATCTGTGTGGCAACGCTCCATGTGGCAATGATCTGTGTGGCAACGCTCCGTGTGGCACTGCTACGTGTCGCAACGCTCCGTGTCGCAACGCTCCGTGTAGCAACGCTCCGTGTAGCAATGCTCCGTGTGGCAATGATCTGTGTGGCAACGCTCCGTGTAGCAATGATCTGTATGGCGGCGCTCCATGTGGCAATGATCTGTGTGGCAATGATCTGTGTGGCAACGCTCCGTGTGGCAACGCTCCGTGTGGCAACACTCCGTGTGGCAACGCTCCGTGTGGCAATGATCTGTGGTGCAAAGCTCCGTGTGGCAATGATCTGTATGGCGGCGCTCCATGTGGCAATGATCTGTGTGGCAATGATCTGTGTGGCAACGCTCCGTGTGGCAATGATCTGTGTGGCGGCGCTCCGTGTGGCAACGCTCCGTGTGGCAATGATCTGTGTGGCAATGATCTGTGTGGCAACGCTCCGTGTGGCAACGCTCCGTGTGGCAATGCTCCGTGTCGCAACGCTCCGTGTCGCAACGCTCCGTGTAGCAACGCTCCGTGTAGCAATGCTCCGTGTGGCAATGATCTGTGTGGCAACGCTCCGTGTAGTAATGATCTGTATGGCGGCGCTCCATGTGGCAATGATCTGTGTGGCAATGATCTGTGTGGCAACGCTCCGTGTGGCAACGCTCCGTGTGGCAACGCTCCGTGTTGCAACGCTCCGTGTGGCAACGCTCCGTGTGGCAATGATCTGTGGTGCAAAGCTCCGTGTGGCAATGATCTGTATGGCGGCGCTCCATGTGGCAATGATCTGTGTGGCAATGATCTGTGTGGCAACGCTCCGTGTGGCAATGATCTGTGTGGCGGCGCTCCGTGTGGCAACGCTCCGTGTGGCAATGATCTGTGTGGCAATGATCTGTGTGGCAACGCTCCGTGTGGCAATGATCTGTGTGGCGGCGCTCCATGTGGCAATGATCTGTGTGGCAATGATCTGTGTGGCAACGCTCCGTGTGGCAACGCTCCGTGTGGCAACACTCCGTGTGGCAACGCTCCGTGTGGCAATGATCTGTGTGGCAATGATCTGTGGTGCAAAGCTCCGTGTGGCAATGATCTGTATGGCGGCGCTCCATGTGGCAATGATCTGTGTGGCAACGCTCCGTGTGGCAATGATCTGTGTGGCGGCGCTCCATGTGGCAATGATCTGTGTGGCAATGATCTGTGTGGCAACGCTCCGTGTGGCAACGCTCCGTGTGGCAACACTCCGTGTGGCAATGATCTGTGTGGCAATGATCTGTGGTGCAAAGCTCCGTGTGGCAATGATCTGTATGGCGGCGCTCCATGTGGCAATGATCTGTGTGGCAATGATCTGTGTGGCAACGCTCCGTGTGGCAACGCTCCGTGTGGCAACACTCCGTGTGGCAACGCTCCGTGTGGCAATGATCTGTGTGGCAATGATCTGTGGTGCAAAGCTCCGTGTGGCAATGATCTGTATGGCGGCGCTCCATGTGGCAATGATCTGTGTGGCAACGCTCCGTGTGGCAATGATCTGTGTGGCGGCGCTCCGTGTGGCAACGCTCTGCTATTTTCAGACAGTGTAGACTTCCTGTCCTTTAAAGAGGCAGTAAATGGGTCCAGGGGAGTCGAACCATCAACATCACTGCTACACACAGGGGGCGCCGTGGAGGTGCTACCTGACGGAGGTGAACTGATCAATACGTCCTGATATTGATCTGAGCCAAACACTTTATCTTCACTAAACACTGCATCCAGAGAGCTATTTTAACCAGCTAATCTGGTGTTGGAAGGATTTATTAAGGATATTTATCTATTAGCACCGGCCCACACACACACACACACACACACACACACACACACACACACACACACACACACACACACACACACACACACACACACACACACACACACACACACACACACACACACACACCGTTAATTCCTCTGCGGGGTTTAGCAGCAGCCACTGAGAGATTAGGACGCTTCCTCACAAGATGACGAAACAGCAGCTCACAGATTATTTCGCAGCAGTAGACGCTGGATTAGAAGTCGTATTTAGAGAATTAGAGTTGAGCCTTCAAAACAATAGTGGAACAAAACCGTGATATTAGAAAAGTATTGCGGTAAATATTCAATACCTCCATTGTCTTTTCAGAAAATGTCAAGAAGCCAAGAGCTGGACGTGATAATGGAATACATGTAATCAAAGTTATTATGTCGCACCATCAAACACGTGATCATCTCACAGTGAAGAGACATGAAAGGACCAAGTAGCAGTTTGGACACGAGGCTTTCATCATAACACTGCTCTTTTACATAAATGCTTTTATTTTGAATTCATTTCGGTATTTATTTTGTTCTCTACTTTGTAGTTAATGTGCAGGAGGAGGATGAGTGGAGCCGGAGGGCGGAGACAAGATGGAGGGCGGAGACAAGCTGGAGGGTGGAGACAAGATGGAGGGCGGAGACAAGATGGAGGGCGGAGACAAGATGGAGGGAGGAGACAAGCTGGAGGGCGGAGACAAGATGGAGGGAGGAGACAAGATGGAGGGCGGAGACAAGCTGGAGGGTGGAGACAAGATGGAGGGTGGAGACAAGCTGGAGGGTGGAGACAAGATGGAGGGTGGAGACAAGCTGGAGGGTGGAGACAAGCTGGAGGGTGGAGACAAGATGGAGGGAGGAGACAAGATGGAGGGCGGAGACAAGCTGGAGGGTGGAGACAAGATGGAGGGAGGAGACAAGATGGAGGGTGGAGACAAGATGGAGGGCGGAGACAAGCTGGAGGGTGGAGACAAGATGGAGGGTGGAGACAAGATGGAGGGCGGAGACAAGATGGAGGGAGGAGACAAGCTGGAGGGCGGAGACAAGATGGAGGGAGGAGACAAGATGGAGGGCGGAGACAAGCTGGAGGGTGGAGACAAGATGGAGGGTGGAGACAAGATGGAGGGTGGAGACAATCCAGAGGGCGGAGACAAGATGGAGGGTGGAGACAATCCAGAGGGTGGAGACAATCCAGAGGGCGGAGACAAGATGGAGGGTGGAGAATGATTGTTTGTATTTGTGGTCGTCACTGTCAGTAAGGGAGGACAGGACTGCTGGGACATGGGACTGCTGGGACATGGAGTCCTGGTCAGCAGCCGGGAGCTCATGCTAATGCTAACGCTAATGCTCCACGGTCTCTTTACGGCTCGCTGACTTCAGTCTCCGTCTCCACAGTCACATGACATGAAAGAGGAGGGTTTTCAAAGACCGTCAGGAGCTGCAGATAAGATCATGAGACACTCAGTCCAGACGAGGAAGACGAGGAAGACGAGGCGAGCTGAGCTCCCAACCAGGACGTCCTCTCCTCCTCTCAAAGACCACAGACCCCCCGTCCCCTCCTGGGGGGGGGGGGGGGGCAAACTGCTTCCACATGTGCTTTTCCCATTTCCCACTGCTATTCTGGAGTTTAGTTTATGTTCATTGTCAAACTTCTCACACTGAGAGAATAAAGACATCGAGGCAATTAGGGGCCGGGGGGGGGGGGGGGGGGGGGGTTCCAGTGGGAGGGGGGGTCCTGGACCAGGGTCTCCATTCACACGGGAAGCCGGATGACGGCCTGGAGGACGTCTTCACCCAGAGCTTCAGCCGCGGTGTCTCACGTCCCCCCGGGTCCTGAGAACCTCCAAACACAGGAAGGAAGCTCCTTACTGTCTGTCCTCCTCACTGGTTGTCCTCCTCGCTGTCTGTCCTCCTCGCTGTCTGTCCTCCTCACTGGCTGTCCTGCTCGCTGGTTGTCCTCCTCGCTGTCTCAATCAAAATTGTTCTTTGTTTGAACGACTTACTTTTATTTCCCCGTGAAGACGGAGTGTCTCTCCGTCTCACGATCCTTCGATCATCAACTGTTTGACAGATTGTTCTGGTCCATCTTCCATCTTCCACTACCGTCTGTCCTCACCTCCAGTCTGTCCGTCTGCTGCTTGGCAAGTTTCTGGGTATTTGTTGTTTTCAAACACTGAACGCACTGTGAACCGCCATTGGCTGCATTTATTCCGCCACAGCGACCAAAGGGCCCTGCAGCCCTGCAGCCCTGCTGCCCTGCAACCCTGCAGCCCTGCAGCCCTGCAGCCCTGCAGCCCTGCAGCCCTGCAGCCCTGCTGCCCTGCTGCCCTGCAACCCTGCAGCCCTGCAGCCCTGCTGCCCTGCAACCCTGCAGCCCTGCAGCCCTGCTGCCCTGCAACCCTGCAGCCCTGCAGCCCTGCTGCCCTGCTGCCCTGCAGCCCTGCAGCCCTGCAACCCTGCAGCCCTGCAGCCCTGCTGCCCTGCCCTGCAACCCTGCAGCCCTGCAGCCCTGCTGCCCTGCTGCCCTGCAGCCCTGCTGCCCTGCTGCTCTCTGTTTGGATTTTCAACAATATATCATCACCAGTTCCCATCAATCCTCCGGTGTGACTTTCTCTCACCGTCTCCGAGGGTCAAACCGTCAGAGGAGGAAGTCCTCCTCCTCCTCCTCCTCCTCCTCCTCCTCCTCCTCCTCCTCCTCCTCCTCCTCCTCCTCCTCCTCCTGCTGCTGAGACCGAAGAGACACGATCCAAGTGAAGTGCAGTGAAGGAGGCTGAGAGGAGGTCCAGATGCAAGCAGCGTGCACGAGGGCCGTGCACGAGGAGCGTGCACGAGGGGCGTGCACGGCCACAGAAGAGGACAAGCCGGATGCTGGAACAAAGAAGATGCCGCCCACCTTCCTCACCCCCCCCCCCCCCCCCCCCCCCCCCGCCCCCCCGCCAGCCGCCGCTCCTTCTGGAGCCCATGACGAGCAAAACTCTCCCCGGGCTATAATTAGCACCCCTCAATTTGACTCATCACTGTGTGTGTGTGTGTGTGTGTGTGTGTGTGTGTGTGTGTGTGTGTGTGTGTGTGTGTGTGTGTGTGTGTGTGTGTGTGTGTGTGTGTGTGTGTGTGTGTGTGTGTGTGTGTGTGTGTGTGTGTGTGTGTGTGTGTGTGTGTGTGTGTGGGACCATCCCTCGGAAGGAAGTCGGTTTGTGCAGAACAGATGCGACTCGTCGGCGACATGAAGCTTCACATTAAACGTTCACGCAGGAAAAAAAGCATTTAGGTTTTTTTTTAATGTAAATAAATGAAAAAGCAAATGAAACATTGAAAACGGTTTAAAACAACAGTTGTACAACTTCATGTCTTTGACATAAACGTAAAATAAACACAGAACATAGAAGAAACTGGACCCGACTTGAAGCTCTTGCAGACCCAGAATGAGGAACGTCTGACTGTAACGATGTTTGTGAAACGTTTATGTGAAGAAAACTTTCTTTGGCTGATTATTTGTAAGCTTTGATTTGATTGACAGCTAAAGTCTTTAAATGTCACTGGACCAGTGTGAATAGATGCTGGTTGCTCTTTGACAAGCGTGATTATCGACCACGGGTCTCCTGGGTCGACTCCTGGCTTGTCTCCCTGGCTTGTCTCCCCGGGTCGTCTCCCTGGGTCGTCTCCCTGGCTTGTCTCCTGGGTCGTCTCCCTGGGTCGTCTCCCTGGCTTGTCTCCCCGGGTCGTCTCCCGGGTCGTCTCCTGGGTCGTCTCCCTGGCTTGTCTCCTGGGTCGTCTCCCTGGGTCGTCTCCCTGGCTTGTCTCCCCGGGTCGTCTCCCTGGCTTGTCTCCCTGGCTTGTCTCCCCGGGTCGTCTCCTGGGTCGTCTCCCTGGCTTGTCTCCCCGGGTCGTCTCCCTGGCTTGTCTCCCCGATCGTCCCACCGGGTTGTCTCCCCCGGGTTGTCTCCCTGGCTTGTCTCCCCGGGTCGTCTCCCTGGCTTGTCTCCCCGGGTCGTCGCCCTGGCTTGTCTCCCCGATCGTCCCACCGGGTTGTCTCCCTGGCTTGTCTCCCCGGGTCGTCTCCCTGGCTTGTCTCCCCGATCGTCCCACCGGGTTGTCTCCCCAGGTCGTCTCCTGTGTCGTCCCCCCGGCTCACTCCTGTGTCGTCTCCTGTGTCGTCCCCCCGGCTCGTCCCCCCGGGTCGTCTCCTGTGTCGTCTCCTGTGTCGTCCCCCCGGCTCGTCTCCCGGGTCGTCCCCCCTGGTCGTCCCCCCGGCTCGTCTCCCGGGTCGTCCCCCCTGGTCGTCTCCTGAGTCGTCTCCCGTGTCGTCCCCCCTGGTCGTCCCCCTGGTCGTCTCCCGTGTCGTCCCCCCCGGGTCGTCCCCCCTGGTCGTCCCCCCCGGCTCGTCTCCCGGGTCGTCCCCCCTGGTCGTCCCCCCGGCTCGTCTCCCGGGTCGTCCCCCCTGGTCGTCTCCTGAGTCGTCTCCCGTGTCGTCCCCCCTGGTCGTCCCCCCTGGTCGTCTCCCGTGTCGTCCCCCTGGGTCGTCCCCCCTGGTCGTCCCCCCGGCTCGTCTCCCGGGTCGTCCCCCCTGGTCGTCCCCCCGGCTCGTCTCCCGGGTCGTCCCCCCTGGTCGTCTCCTGAGTCGTCTCCCGTGTCGTCCCCCCTGGTCGTCCCCCTGGTCGTCTCCCGTGTTGTCCCCCCGGGTCGTCCCCCCGGCTCGTCTCCCTGGTCGTCTCCCGGGTCGTCCCCCCTGGTCGTCCCCCCGGCTCGTCTCCCTGGTCGTCTCCTGTGTCGTCCCCCCTGGTCGTCCCCCCTGGTCGTCCCCCCTGGTCGTCTCCTGTGTCGTCCCCCCTGGTCGTCCCCCCTGGTCGTCCCCCTGGTCGTCTCCCGGGTCGTCCCCCCTGGTCGTCGTCTCCTGAGTCGTCTCCTGAGTCGTCTCCCGTGTCGTCCCCCTGGGTCGTCCCCCCGGGTCGTCTCCCAGGTCGTCTCCTGAGTCGTCTCCCGGGTCGTCCCCCCTGGTCGTCCCCCCCTGGTCGTCTCCTGAGTCGTCTCCCGGGTCGTCCCCCCTGGTCGTCCCCCCTGGTCGTCTCCTGAGTCGTCTCCCGGGTCGTCCCCCCTGGTCGTCCCCCCTGGTCGTCTCCCGTGTCGTCCCCCCTGGTCGTCTCCTGAGTCGTCTCCTGTGTCGTCCCCCCTGGTCGTCCCCCCTGGTCGTCCCCCCGGGTCGTCGTCTCCTGAGTCGTCTCCTGAGTCGTCTCCCGTGTCGTCCCCCTGGGTCGTCCCCCCGGGTCGTCTCCCAGGTCGTCTCCTGAGTCGTCTCCCGGGTCGTCCCCCCTGGTCGTCCCCCCTGGTCGTCTCCTGAGTCGTCTCCCGGGTCGTCCCCCCTGGTCGTCCCCCCTGGTCGTCTCCTGAGTCGTCTCCCGGGTCGTCCCCCCTGGTCGTCCCCCCTGGTCGTCTCCCGTGTCGTCCCCCCTGGTCGTCTCCTGAGTCGTCTCCTGTGTCGTCCCCCCTGGTCGTCCCCCCTGGTCGTCCCCCCGGGTCGTCCCCCCTGGTCGTCCCCCTGGTCGTCCCCCCTGGTCGTCCCCCGGGTCGTCCCCCCTGGTCGTCCCCCCTGGTCGTCCCCCCTGGTCGTCCCCCCTGGTCGTCCCCCTGGTCGTCCCCCCTGGTCGTCCCCCGGGTCGTCCCCCCTGGTCGTCCCCCCTGGTCGTCCCCCTGGTCGTCCCCCCTGGTCGTCCCCCCTGGTCGTCCCCCCTGGTCGTCCCCCCGGGTCGTCCCCCCTGGTCGTCCCCCGGGTCGTCCCCCGGGTCGTCTGAACCAAACGTGAAGGAAACGTGGAAATCGTCCCCTTGTGGCTCATTCAGCTTTTACACGTTTCGCTGTTTCAAAGAATGACGTTGTTTGGAGCGCTAACGGCTCCAGTGATGAACAGAACCAGGAGAAGGTAAACGATCCCAGCTGAGTCTGACGACATGGAAGGTTCTGGAACGAGTCGGAGGGGAAATCCAGCAGAGGAGGAACTCTGTGGTTCTAAACAGTAAAACAAAGCTGCTTCTTATGGGAAATGTATGAAGACGGAGAGAATCTCCAGTATGGAGGACTGAAGCACTGCTCACTGTGCATGTGGCCGCAGAGCGCCACCCTGAGGGAGGAAGAGGAGCCTCCTCTCCTCCTCTCCTCCTCTCTACCTCTCTCCCTCTCCTCCTCTCCTCCTCTCTCCCTCTCCTCCTCTCCTCCTCTCTCCCTCTCTTCCTCTCCTCCTCTCTCCCTCTCCTCCTCTCTACCTCTCTTCCTCTCCTCCTCTCTACCTCTCTTCCTCTCTCCCTCTCTTCCTCTCTCCCTCCCTCTCTCCCTCTCCTCCTCCTCTCTTCCTCTCTCCCTCCTCCTCCTCCTCCTCTCTCCCTCTCCTCCTCCTCCTCCTCTCCTCCTCTCTCCCTCTCTCCCTCTCCTCCTCCCCCTCTCTCCCTTTCTCCCTCTCCTCCTCCTCTCCTCCTCTCCCTCTCTCCCCTCTCCTCCTCCCCTCTCTCCCTTTCTCCCTCTCCTCCTCCTCCTCCTCCTCCTCTCCCTCTCTCCCTTTCTCCCTCTCCTCCTCCTCCTCCTCCTCTCCCTCTCTCCCTCTCTCCCTCTCCTCCTCTCCCTCTCTCCCTTTCTCCCTCTCCTCCTCCTCTCCTCCTCTCCCTCTCTCCCTCTCCTCCTCCCCTCTCTCCCTTTCTCCCTCTCCTCCTCCTCCTCCTCTCCTCCTCTCCCTCTCTCCCTTTCTCCCTCTCCTCCTCCTCCTCCTCCTCTCCCTCTCTC
>NW_027662143.1:310898-315898 GCF_963422515.1 Blennius ocellaris
GACTACACCCCTCCACCACCTCCACCCCCCTCCACCACCTCCACCCCCCTCGCCCCTCCCCCATTCCACCACCCTACAGTAGGGCTGCTCCACCCAGCAGGTCTCCTCCGTCTCACAGCAGAACGGTTCCAGAGACGAACCCTCGTCCTTTACTGATCGAGAGAAACAACAAACGTCTTCAGGTCAGAAGCAGGAAGACATGATCCACTGACCTGGTCTCCTCTGAGACCTGGTCTCCTCTGAGACCTGGTCTCCCCAGACCTCCTGGTCTCCTCAGACCTCCTGGTCTCCTCTGAGACCTGGTCTCCTCTGAGACCTGGTCTCCTCAGACCTCCTGCTCTCCTCTGAGACCTGGTCTCCTCAGACCTCCTGCTCTCCTCAGACCTCCTGGTCTCCTCAGACCTCCTGGTCTCCTCTGAGACCTGGTCTCCTCCAGACCTCCTGGTCTCCTCTGAGACCTGGTCTCCTCAGAGACCTGGTCTCCTCTGACCTCCTGGTCTCCTCTGAGACCTGGTCTCCCCAGACCTCCTGGTCTCCTCAGACCCCCTGGTGGTTCAAGAGTTGGACCTGGACGTCCCCTGGTCCAGACACACGGGTACTCATGACGTCACACAGTCTGAACTTATGGCAGGTGGAGGTGATGGAGCATCGACCCAGAGGAGGTGGAGACGACATAGCTGGGGACCAGGACCAGGACCAAGATGGGACAGGGACAGGACCAGGACAGGGGACAGTTGGATAGACAATGTCTGTCTGTCTATTATTTATTATTTATTATTTAATATCTTGGAACTGCTGCGATTAATGAAACGACTCCAGAGAACTCTTGCTTTTTCTTCTCTCTTTCATCTCTCTTTCATCCCTGTTCTGAAAAATCAATGAACATTAAAAAATAAAAACGGTTTCCCTCTGTGGTGTCGTGACTCCCCGTCCACATTCTCCTGGGACTCGGTGCTTTTATTTTGATAGTCACCGTAATAACAACCCAACTGTCCACGAGGACGTCGTCGGTGTTTATGGCAGTGATGATGAATATTGTTCTCTGCTGTGTGTGTGTGTGTGTGTGTGTGTGTGTGTGTGTGTGTGTGTGTGTGTTGTGTGTGTGTGTGTGTGTGTGTGTGTGTGTGTGTGTGTGTGTGTGTGTGTGTGTGTGTGTGTGTGTGTGTGTGTGTGTGTGTGTGTGTGTGTGTGTGTGTTGCCGTGGGAAAACGACTGTCTGTTTGTTGTGAAGGTCAAACGGCTGCTCACGTCCCTCAATGTGTGGAAGAGCCGGTTGTTTACTCTGTGATCGCTGGAGTAAACAGAGCCGGGCTATTCTCACGCTTCCACTGGCACAACCGCCCCCCACCCCCCCCCCCCCCCCCCCCCACAGCAGGGGGGCTGCGATGCAGCCGGCCTCGTCACCGGCCAGTCAAGCAGGTGTATTCTTACACTTGTCTCCTGCTGCCTTGATCTATATTCCCCCTGCGGCGACGCCCCCCACCCTCCACCCCCTCCACCCCCCCGCCCTCCACCCTCCACTACTGAATACACACAGAGGTCCTATTAATCCCATTATGCAAATGTGAGTTATAACTCGCCGGAGGGTTTCCTCCTCCCTCATTCCTCCACGCCGCCACGGCACGGGGCTTTTCCCCGCCACTTAATGAGGTGGAGCAGCCGGGGGCCTCCAACCGCCACAGGAGGAGTCCAGAGGGGGGGGGGGGGAGGGCCTCGGGGTCCTCGGGGAGGCAGTTCACCCTGCCGACCCGGACCGGGGCCACTGGCCTCGCTGGTGGCTCACAGTTCTTCACGTTCGTCACTTTGATCCAGGACAAGATTTGTCTTTTGTCCTTTGTAAAGAGTCTTTGATCTTTGACCCGCAGACAGTGGCTCCACATCGAGGTCGTCCCCGAAGGACAATCGGCTTCAATGCCGCTGCGAGACGATGACGTCCCCCTTTCTCGTTCCGGTTTGGTCTTTGGACCAAAGAGAGACAGACACAATATTCAAGGTGGAACCCAATTCTGATCTTCTGCTCACAAGCGACTCACATGGTCTCGTCTGTTCCGTGACCACATGAAGGTTCTAGTTCGGATGTTTGCTGCCACTTTTCAATTCAATTCAGAAGCTGAATTCCAGAACCGAAGCTCAGACGGTCAAATGCACTTTGAGTACAATGTCCTGGACTTGTTGTTGAAAAACTGTACAATATGGGACCTTTGGCACCCCTCCTCCACCCCTCCTCCATCCCTCCTCCACCTCTCCTCCACCCCTCCACCACCCCTCCTCCATCCCTCCTGGAGCTGTTCTGTCCACGGCTTGTTTTCCCTGTGGGACTAGTCTCCCGTCACAATTAGAGGAAGAACCATAACGAGGCAGGTGTTGATTGAACACTACCACTGGTATTCCCCACGCCCTTAAAACAACCGTGGAACCTCTGGAAGATTGATGGAAGAACCCGTCCAGCTCCCGATTCCCAGATGCTACGTTCCTGTTTCCCGGCAAGACGTGTCCAACGGCAGCTGGCTGCTGTGGCCGGAAACCGGAAACCGGAAACAGGAAACCTGAAACAGGAAACCTGGAACCTGGAACCTCAAACACGAAACCGGAAACCTGAAACCAGAAGCAGGTTTAGGTTCGTTATGGGAAAATACAAAAATGGCTCCAGGTCCAGCTCTCATCATGGAGTTGTGTACTGCTGCCAGACTTCCCTCCTGTCCTCCTGTCCTCTGTCCTCATGTCCTCTCAGGAAGACATTGACGGTGCGTCTGTTAGTCCCTGGTCAGTGGTTCTCAGTGTCACTGGTTCTATGAGTGTGTCTGCAGCAGGAGGCAGAGAACAGCAGCGGTGGTTCTCCGTGTCTCAGCACTGTCCTCAGAGGAGGACGTCCCCCCCCCCGTCCCCCCCGTCCCCCACTCCCCCCCCTGCTGGGCCGTGAGTCACGTCAATCTGGACGGCGGGGCGACGCCACGGCCGAGCGGAACGAGGATCCAGACGGCGCCGTGACAGAAGATCCCAGCGTGTGAAGAAAGACCCGGCCGGCCTCGTCACCGCCGGGCGTCCAGCGGGACGGCTGGACAACGCCGGGACAACGCCGCCCCACTGCCTCTATTTTCTGCTCCTCTTCGCCGTCGTCACGACACGAAACCAGCCTCTTCACCAGAAGTATTTCTGACAGTGGAGCCGCCGGACCGGCAGTCAAAAATAAATCATGTAATTAAAAATGATTATAACCCTGAAAACGGCAAGAACCCAGAACAGAACTGTGAAACCAGGGAGGAAGAATTGGAGGGAAACCAGGACTGGGAAAACTGTGGCCAGGAATTCTGTGTCCTGGAACGACGGCGTGAACAAGAACCGACGTTACAGAGCACTTCCTGTCAGATGAACACACTACTTCCTGTCAGATGAACGCGCTACTTCCTGTCAGATGAACACGCTACTTCCTGTCAGATGAACACGCTACTTCCTGTCAGATGAACGCGCTACTTCCTGTCAGATGAACGCGCTAGTTCCTGTCAGATGAACGCGCTAGTTCCTGTCAGATGAACGCCGCTACTTCCTGTCAGATGAACGCGCTACTTCCTGTCAGAGGAACGCGCTACTTCCTGTCAGAGGAACGTGCTACTTCCTGTCAGACGAACAGACGAACACCGCTACTTCCTGTCAGACGAACACGCTACTTCCTGTCAGACGAACACGCTACTTCCTGTCAGACGAACGTGCTACTTCCTGTCAGACGAACGTGCTACTTCCTGTCAGATGAAACACGCTACTTCCTGTCAGATGAACGTGCTACTTCCTGTCAGATGAACGTGCTACTTCCTGTCAGACGAACACGTTACTTCCTGTCAGACGAACACGTTACTTCCTGTCAGAGGAACGTGCTACTTCCTGTCAGAGGACGTGCTACTTCCTGTCAGACGAACACGTTTACTTCCTGTCAGACGAACACGCTACTTCCTGTCAGATGAACGCGCTACTTCCTGTCAGATGAACACGCTACTTCCTGTCAGATAAACACGCTTCACCTCCGTCCAACACGTCTCGTAGACGTATGAAGACGAAAACCTTCCTGACGCTGAAACCCAACAGGAAGTCGGCCATTTTGTTTTGCAGTGAAAAGAGTGAAACACGAACCTTTACGGAGCTCAGGTGGGACTAAAGCTCTTGATTTCAGATTGTGATGGTTTGTCTGAAGTGGACATTGTTTCCCAGGGTTCTAGGAACACGTCGGTTCCTCTTGAGGGTCACGACGGATGAACCCAGAACTTTCAACACTGTTCTGTATTTGCAATGGGCTCAGAGTTTGATGGATTCATTGGGTGCAGAACAGTGCCCACTAGTGGCCAAACACCCAAACTGACCATTTTCAGCATTTCTGCAGTTTTCATATAGACGAGTCTGGAGGTTGTCAGAACCTGGTAGAAGGTCCGTCTCCTGGAGTCGAGGTCTTGTAGGGACAAACCTGACAGTCTGGTAAACATGTCAACAACACTTTTGTACACAAACTATTATATCATGTCCTATTCCACAGTTCCACTTTCCTGCTTCACAAACTTATCTGCTCTGTTAGTTACTGTACATTTCAATTAACTGCTGCTGCTCTGCTGCTCTGCTGCTCTACTACTCTAACTGCTGCTCTGCTACTCTACTACTGCTGCTCTGCTGCTGCTCTGCTGCTCTGCTACTCTACTACTCTACTGCTGCTCTGCTGCTGCTCTGCTGCTCTGCTACTCTACTAACTCTACTGCTGCTCTGCTGCTGCTCTGCTGCTCTGCTACTCTGCTGCTGCTCTGCTACTCTACTACTCTACTGCTGGTCTGCTGCTGCTCTGCTTCTGCTGCTCTGCTGCTCTACTACTCTACTGCTGCTCTGCTGCTGCTCTGCTACTCTACTACTCTACTACTCTACTGCTGCTCTGCTGCTGCTCTGCTACTCTACTACTCTACTGCTGCTCTGCTGCTCTGCTACTCTACTACTCTACTGCTGCTCTGCTGCTGCTCTGCTGCTCTGCT
>NW_027662143.1:318398-343120 GCF_963422515.1 Blennius ocellaris
TGTTTGTACGAAGTGTCGTTGTTTGTCGTTGTTTGTACGAAGTGTCGTTGTTTGTACGAAGTGTCGTTCGTTTGTACGAAGTGTCGTCGTTGTACGAAGTGTCGTCGTTGTACGAAGTGTCGTTTGTACGAAGTGTCGTCGTTTGTACGAAGTGTCGTTGTTTGTACGAAGTGTCGTCGTTTGTACGAAGTGTCGTCTTGTGACTCGTTTCCTCTGCAGATCGTCAGGATTGAAGAACCTGCAGCTTGAAGAGCAGAAAACCTTCGGTGGGAGAGAATCCCACGTGAGGAGTTGCAGTTTTCCCCGCAGAACGTCTCCTCCTCCCACACCTGCACCTCGTCTCCATGGCAACACACTCACCTGGACTGGACCTGCTGCCTTAATTGTCCTTTTCAAAGTTTCCTGGAACTTTATTGAAACTGTCACTCGGCGAAGAGCAGACACTTCCTCTGAAGGTTGTTGTTTTGTTTTTTTTTTACATTTTGTTGACATTAAACCAGCACCGTTTCTCCCACCAAGGCAACGAGTTCAGATATTGAAGTGCTGCTGGTGTTGGATTTAAGAAGCGCCGAGTCAGCAGGAATTTAGCGTAAACATACACAGTGAACGGATCTGCAGCACCAGTGGAGGAACATCGGTCTTCTTCTCTCCCTGTTGTGATGGAATGGGGAGAGAAAAACAGTTGTTGGACGCCCCCCCACTACCCCCGACCCCCCCACTACCCCCCCACACACATCCACAGTATGTGATTACCCTGCCTCTCCTTCCTCCAGCTCGCTACATTTGTGTTGGAAGTGAGGCTTCGTCCTCGGGGGTCCAGAGGAATGCTCGGAGAAGAGATGGATATTATGCTTGGAGGAAACAGGACCTGGTCTCACGGCCCGACCCCCCCCCAGGCTGCCAGCCAGGACGACCTCACGCCAGGAGATCAAAGCCTGGATGGAGGAACGGCAGAAAGCAGCTTTGAGATGAAAGAGAGAGAAGATGAGAAAAGAGGTGTTTTTTTTAATAGGGTCTGAAACAATGAAGACGTTTTGAATACTCTGGGATATCTGCTTCACTGGTCACTAGAGGATCTTCACTGGTCACTAGAGGATCTTCACTGGTCACTAGAGGATCTTCACTGGTCACCAGAGGAGCTTCACTGGTCACTAGAGGATCTTCACTGGTCACCAGAGGATCTTCACTGGTCACTAGAGGATCTTCACTGGTCACTAGAGGATCTTCACTGGTCACCAGAGGAGCTTCACTGGTCACTAGAGGATCTTCACTGGTCACCAGAGGATCTTCACTGGTCACTAGAGGATCTTCACTGGTCACTAGAGAGCTTCACTGGTCAGGAGAGGAGCTTCACTGGTCACTAGAGGATCTTCACTGGTCACCAGAGGAGCTTCACTGGTCACTAGAGGATCTTCACTGGTCACTAGAGGATCTTCACTGGTCACCAGAGGAGCTTCACTGGTCACTAGAGGATCTTCACTGGTCACTAGAGGATCTTCACTGGTCACTAGAGGATCTTCACTGGTCACCAGAGGAGCTTCACTGGTCACTAGAGGATCTTCACTGGTCACCAGAGGATCTTCACTGGTCACTAGAGGAGCTTCACTGGTCAGGAGAGGAGCTTCACTGGTCACTAGAGGATCTTCACTGGTCACCAGAGGAGCTTCACTGGTCACTAGAGGATCTTCACTGGTCACTAGAGGATCTTCACTGGTCACCAGAGGAGCTTCACTGGTCACTAGAGGATCTTCACTGGTCAGGAGAGGATCTTCACTGGTCACTAGAGGATCTTCACTGGTCACTAGAGGATCTTCACTGGTCACTAGAGGATCTTCACTGGTCACTAGAGGAGCTTCACTGGTCACTAGAGGAGCTTCACTGGTCACTAGAGGAGCTTCACTGGTCACTAGAGGATCTTCACTGGTCACCAGAGGAGCTTCACTGGTCACTAGAGGATCTTCACTGGTCACTAGAGGAGCTTCACTGGTCACTAGAGGATCTTCACTGGTCACTAGAGGATCTTCACTGGTCACTAGAGGATCTTCACTGGTCACCAGAGGAGCTTCACTGGTCACTAGAGGATCTTCACTGGTCACTAGAGGATCTTCACTGGTCACTAGAGGAGCTTCACTGGTCACTAGAGGATCTTCACTGGTCACCAGAGGAGCTTCACTGGTCACTAGAGGATCTTCACTAGTCACTAGAGGATCTTCACTGGTCACTAGAGGATCTTCACTGGTCACCAGAGGAGCTTCACTGGTCACTAGAGGATCTTCACTGGTCACCAGAGGATCTTCACTGGTCACTAGTCACTCAACACTCGTCATTTGATCGAGTTCATTAAAACTCGAGCAAGAAAACAAAACAAAGCCAATCTAAAACTCTTTGTTTGTTTTGTCTTTTGTTTAAAAACAAACAAAACAAAATAATAACTGTGTGATGAGCTGATGGAGCTGATGGAGGTGTCATCAGCTGATGGAGGTGTCATCAGGGTTGATCCCTCACTCACTACAAAGTTCCCATCAAACAAACCGAGTCATTAAATCAGCTCGGCTCGCTCTCATCTTTTAATTGAACTTCCATATTTCATGGAAATCTCTGAGCGTCAGTGAACGAGGCACATCCGATGTATGTTTCATGTTTTGGGACTAATCAATACAAGCGTGATTAAAGTTAATGTGCCGCATGGAAACGTGGCTGTCTTGTTATCTCGCACGCTTTCTATACATCCACGCATATGATTTGCAGCGCGGGATCAAAGATCGAGAGTCGGGCCAGAAGACAGGATTACCGCGTCGCTGGCAATCTTATCGCCGGAGCGCCTGCTAATCTCCGAGGGGGAAACCGCCTCCACCGCCTCCACCGCCTCCACCGCCTCCACCGCCTCCACCGCCACTAGTTCCCGCTATCAGATGTTCAGTCCTTGTTCTGCGACGGGAGACGGAGACGTCTCAACGCGGGGACATGAAAAAGACGCTCGCGCAGAAATTGCTCCTCCCGCTGCGTTTGGAAAATGTCCTTTCAGCCACAGCGAGCTGGAAGCAGGAGCCCGAAGGCCACGCCTCCCCGGAGGCCACGCCTCCCTGAAGGCCACGCCTCCCTGAAGGCCACGCCTCTCCGAAGGCCACACCTCCCAGTCACCGTATTAACAATCCAACTTCGTCGTTTTATTTGACAGTCACTGTAATAACAATCCAACTTGGTAGTTTTATTTTGACAGTCACTGTATTGACAATCCAACTTGGTAGTTTTATTTTGACAGTCACTGCAATAACAATCCAACTTGGTAGTTTTATTTTGACAGTCACTGTATTGACAATCCAACTTGGTAGTTTTATTTTGACAGTCACTGTAATAACAATCCAACTTGGTAGTTTTATTTTGACAGTCACTGTAATGACAATCCAACTTGGTAGTTTTATTTTGACAGTCACTGTAATAACAATCCAACTTGGTAGTTTTATTTTGACAGTCACTGTATTAACAATCCAACTTGACTTGGTAGTTTGCATTTTCTTTCTCACTTCCTGTTGTGAATCCACCTCCACCTCCACCTCCCCATCCACGCCCACCTCCACCTCCATCTCCACCTCCACCTCCACCTCCACCTCCATCTCCACCTCCACCCAGACAGATCCTCGCCTCCACTGTGTGTGTTTTCATTTTCACTGCTTCTTTTAACCATTTGTTCTTTGGGTTCAGTGTCACAAGGCTGTCTGATGTCATTACTGTGTGTTCTGCCCCCCTGCCCCCCCCCCCCTCCCCCCACCCCCCACCAGCACCATCTTTTCAAAGAGCCGTTGCACCGCTGGAGAGCCTTGAGGCATCCCGAGCGCGGTGGAGGGGCGGCGGCTCTTCGGCGGGCCGGCGGGGCCTCGAGTGAACAAACAGTGAGCTGCTTTCTGGAGGGACTCGGCCTGAGACACTGGGAGGGACAAGACAAATGGGAGTTGTGAAGAAAGAGAGTGGAGGAAGAGAAAGGAGGAAGAGAAAGGAGGAAGAGAAAGGAGGAGGCACTAGCAGCGCCCCCCGCCAGCCACCTGGAGCTCCTGCAGCCTCGCAGGGAATTCCAAGGGCCATGAAAACCAGCGGAGAAGAAAGAAAAAGGCGGTGTTGTAAAGGAGGAGGCCCAGATGATCCCGTCGCCCCCCCCCCCCCCCCCCCCCCCCGCTGCCCTGCTCTTTTCACTCCGTATACAAGAGGACCCCCCCTACTCCCCCCCCCCCCAATCTGAAGCAGCTCTGGAGGGCCGAGGAGCAGCTCCCCTCTCGTCTTCACAGCTCCGCTTGACGGCCGGAGGAGGAGACAGGAGACAGAAGACGGAGGAGATGGTGGAGGAGACAGGAGACAGGAGACGGAGGAGATGGTGGAGGAGACAGGACACGGAGGAGATGGTGGAGGAGACGGAGGAGACGGAGGGCCAGTCTTCAGATGCCTTTTCACATGACGGGACCAACGTGACACGGGACCCCGTCAGTCCTCACCCTGGTTTGACCTTTGTCTCCAAACAACCTGTAACACCACATGCAGGAGGCTGGTCCAACCGTGTCCAACGCCATGATGACGCCATGACGTCAGCATGGCGTCATCATGACGACATCATGATGTCATCATGGCGTCATCATGACGTCATCATGATGTCGTCATGGCGTCGACATGGCGTCATCATGATGACATCATGATGACGCCATGACGACGCCATGATGTATGTATGCGTTAGTATGACATCATACTAACGCCATACTAACGCCATGATGCCATGCTGACGCCATGATGACATCATACTAACGTCATGCTGACGCCATGATGACATCATGATGATGCCATGCTGACACCATGATGACATCATACTAACGCCATGATGCCATGATGACGCCATGATGTCATCATGATGACGCCATGATGTCATCATGATGACATCATGCTGACGCCATGCTGACGCCATGATGACATCATACTAACGCCATGATGACGCCATGATGACATCATGATGTCATCATGGCGTCATCATGATGTCGTCATGGCGTCATCATGATGTCGTCATGGCGTCATCATGACGTCATCATGATGTCGTCATGGCGTCATCATGGCGTCGTCATGGCGTCATCATGACGTCGTCATGGCGTCATCATGACGTCGTCATGGCGTCGTCATGGCGTCATCATGGCGTCGTCATGGCGTCATCATGGCGTCGTCATGGCGTCATCATGATGTCGTCATGGCGTCGTCATCGCGTCGTCATGGCGTCGTCATGATGTCGTCATGGCGTCATCATGGCGTCATCATGATGTCGTCATGGCGTCATCATGGCGGCGTCATCATGGCGTCATCATGATGACATCATGGTGTCAGCATGGCATCATCATGATGTCGTCATGGCATCATCATGATGTCGTCATGGCGTCATCATGATGTCGTCATGGCATCATCATGGCGTCGTCATGGCGTCATCACGGCGTCGTCATGGCGTCATCACGGCGTCGTCATGGCGTCATCATGGCGTCGTCATGATGTCGTCATGGCGTCATCATGATGTCGTCATGGCGTCATCATGGCGGCGTCATGGCGTCATCATGGCGGCGTCGTCATGGCGTCATCATGATGTCGTCATGGCGTCATCATGGCGTCATCATGATGTCGTCATGGCGTCATCATGGCGTCGACATGGCGTCATCATGATGACATCATACTAACGCCATGATGACGCCATGATGACATCATGATGACGCCATGATGACATCATGCTGACGCCATGATGACATCATGATGACGCCATGATGACATCATGATGACATCATGATGACATCATACTAACGCCATGCTGACGCCATGATGACATCATGATGATGCCATGCTGACATCATGATGACATCATGATGACGCCATGCTGACGCCATGATGACATCATACTAACGCCATGATGACGTCATGATGACATCATGATGTCATCATGGCGTCATCATGACGTCATCATGATGCTGTCATGGCATCATCATGATGTCGTCATGGCGACATCACGACATCACGCCATGCTGACGCCATGATGACATCATGATGATGCCATGGTGTCAGCATGGCATCATCATGATGACATCATGATGATGCCATGCTGACACCATGATGACATCATACTAACGCCATGATGCCATGCTGACACCATGATGACATCATACTAACGTCATGATGACACTATGATGACATCATGATGACACTATGGGTTAGGGTTAGAAAACTTGGTTTTCTAGACGGTTCGGCCTCCGACACTTCACGGTGCTCCTGAGCAAAATGACCTCATTTCCTTTAGTCGGCTTTTTTCCCTCTGAACGATTCCCTCTGAACGATTCAGGCTGAACGATTCCCTCTGAACGATTCAGGCTGAACGATTCAGGCTGCTCACCCTCCAAAAGCACAACAAACACTCAAAACATTTCACAGTAATTCAATCACTTAATTCATAATTAATGAAATTCTCTATGTTAGCTTGTAAAATGTAGCCTCCTCTAGTAAGTTTCACCTAAACGAGCTGAGTGGATCCAACAATCCAACATTCAGGCTGCACTGAGCATGCTCACTGCCCGCACTGAGCGGTCGTGAGCCACTGAGCGCGCTCACCACTGAGCGCGCTCACCACTGATGTCATCAGTTTGTCTTCAGTCAGTTTGGAGACTCGGTGCAGGAAACATCCAGTATCATTCATGTATTTAATTATTAAAGTAAGAATTAATATAATCTTTAATCTGTGATGTCGTGTCTCGTCCTGGAGGAGGGACATCCAGTCTCTTCTTCTTCTTCTTCTTCTCCTTCTCCTTCTCCTTCTATTTCATCTTCTTCTTCTCCTTCTTCTTCTTCCTCTCCTTCTTCTCTGTCTATAGTCAAATATAATGATCAGATAAATCATCAGCACAGTCAACATGTGAACATGAAATTAATCCAGCGGAAAAGAAGAAGTAAACATCAAACGACAGACGTTTGTTGTCGTTGCTCCTTCAGATCAACCAGTTGCTCCTTCAGATCAACCAGTTGCTCCTTCAGATCAATCAGTTGCTCCTCCAGATGAACAAGTTGCTCCTCCAGATCAACCAGTTGCTCCTCCAGATCAACCAGTTGCTCCTCCAGATGAACAAGTTGCTCCTCCAGATGAACAAGTTGCTCCTTCAGATCAACCAGTTGCTCCTTCAGATCAAGAAGTTGCTCCTTCAGATCAACCAGTTGCTCCTCCAGATCAACCAGTTGCTCCTTCAGATCAATCAGTTGCTCCTCCAGATGAACAAGTTGCTCCTCCAGATCAACCAGTTGCTCCTCCAGATGAACAAGTTGCTCCTCCAGATGAACAAGTTGCTCCTTCAGATCAACCAGTTGCTCCTTCAGATCAAGAAGTTGCTCCTTCAGATCAACCAGTTGCTCCTCCAGATCAACCAGTTGCTCCTTCAGATCAATCAGTTGCTCCTCCAGATGAACAAGTTGCTCCTCCAGATCAACCAGTTGCTCCTCCAGATGAACCAGTTGCTCCTCCAGATCAACCAGTTGCTCCTCCAGATGAACCAGTTGCTCCTCCAGATCAACCAGTTGCTCCACGGAGGTTGCTTTGAGGGGCAGGATGTTTCCAGCGGGCAGAATGTGGCCCCGGTGAACGTGACTCCCCTCCCTGGCTCCATATTGCTCAGCAACACGAGTCGTCTCGTCGTCTGTCAGGTCTGCAGACCTCACACCGACGGGCCTCCCTTTATCCCGGCGGCCCTCCATTCTTCATTATCCGATTCAAGTGTCAATTTCCCGCCGGCGCCGGCGTTGACCCTCTCTGCCGCCTTTGTCTCCGCCCGCTGGGGCGGGACGCCTCCCACTTAATCGTTGATCCAATTAATTTGAGGGACCTTTCACTTGCTTTCTCCACCAGAGTGACGGCCGCTGAATGAAAATGCGCAACAAAGGAAGTGCGTGAACACAAGAGTCGGTGATTGACACCGGTGCCACGGCGCCAGTGTGCTCCCATTGTGCCGGCCGGAGTTATGGAACCTCGGCGGAGAAAGGTGGTCCCGATGAAAGACACCAACATGTCTAATTAACTTGTGTCAAATAAAAGTATCGGCCTCTGTGCAAACAGTTCAACCACCCCGCGGGTCTTTATGGCCGCCGCCTCCCGGCGGGGCCTTTTGACTCGCGGCAGCTTATTAAAGCGACGTCACTTCATGGGTTTTGTCTTGGAACACCTGGCGTCTCTATAGACCTTTTCTGCGCCGGCCGTACCGGGGAAGAGAGTTGGGTTTGGTGGGTTTCAAACTCCCACACACTGCAGGAGACACTGCTTATGGTGCTTTCACTTACCCGGTGAGGCGGGGAGACGAGGCCTGGTGTCCACGGCCCGGCCCGGCCCAGCGCCGGTGGGCGGTTCGACTGGGGCGGGGACACCTGTCCAACGGTAACGCAGGTGTCCTCAGGCGACTCGGGGAGGACAGAAACCTCCCGGAGAGCAGGAGGGCCAAAGCTGGCTGGATCTTGATTTCCAGTATGAAGACAGACGGTGAACGCCGGGCCACCATCCTTCTGACTGTTTGGGTTTTAAGCAGGAGGCGTCAGGAAAGTGACCATAGGGAGAAGTGACCACAGGGAGAAGTGACCATAGGGAGACGTGACCACAGGGAGAAGTGACCATAGGGAGAAGTGACCACAGGGAGAAGTGACCACAGGGAGAAGTGACCATAGGGAGAAGTGACCACAGGGAGAAGTGACCACAGGGAGAAGAGGCTCGTGGCGCCAAGCGTTCATAGCGACGTCGCTGTTTGATCCTTGGATGTCGACTCTTTGATCCTTGGATGTCGACTCTTCCTCTCATTGTGAAGCAGAATTCACCAGCGTTGGATTGTTCACCACTAATAGTGAAGGTGAGCTGGTTAGACCGGAGTGAGACGGGTTAGTTTGACCCTACTGGTGATGTGTTAGTGTGACTGCAAGGCAAGGCAAGGCTTTCACACTCTGGAGATTCTGTTTATTCTGGACGTTTTTCGAATCGCTAAAACTCTGGCAATCTTCACCCGTTCGTCACCATTCAAATATCAAACCGTGAAGCTTTTTTGGCACTTTCCGGCTAAGTTCCGGCTTTTTGAAATCTCGTCAACTTTTTGAAATATTTCAACTTTTGTGCAACTTTTTTCCAATGTTAACGGATGGCGAAATTTTTTACCTCGCTATAACTTCTTCAAATCTTCACTGATTTCAACCGTTCGACTTTTAAACTGTTCAACTTTTTCAACTGTTGCAACTATTTCAACTTTTTGAAACTTGTGCAACTTTTTGACACTTTTTCAACTTGTAACATTTTCAACTGACACTTTTTCACAACTGTTTCAACTTTTTGAAACTTTTTCAACTTTTTGAAACTTATTCAACTTTTTTAAACGATTTTAACATTTCAACTTTTTCCACTTTTGTTAACTTTTCCAACTTTTTTCAACTTTTTCAACTGTTTGACACTTTTTTTAACTTTTTCAACTATTTCAACTTTTTGAAACTTGTGAAACTTTTTGAAAATCGTGCCAATTTTTTGAAAACCGTGTAACTTTTTGAAAATCGTGCAATTCTTTTTTAAATTGTGCAACTTTTTGAAAATTGTGCATTACAGTTTGCCAGCAGCATTCACACTATCATGCATTTGCCGCGGGAAATGCAGATCATCTAGTTGCAATAGTAATCCTGCTACGTACGAAACCCAGCAGAGGGACCCCTGAAAGCGCCTCTCCACAATGTTCTGCCGGACTGAACCTCGCTACCTGATTGGTCACGTTCCCAGCAGTTTCCACGTGAAAACAGAAGAATCCACCCACGTTGTGCCGCAGAACGAAGCGTCACAGGCGGAGCGTTCTGCCGCCGTCCCCCCCCCCCCCGCTTCATCGCTCGCCGGAGCGGAGTCGGATAATTGGTGCCGCGATTGAAAACCTCACGGGGGACGGGAGCTCATGTGAGCCGACTAGACGGGATCCGCGGAGGGCTGCAGCTCGCACTTCTTCTGAAGGGTTAAAAAGTGTGTGTGCTTTAATAAATCATGCGTCTGGACATGAATAAATGATCAGACGCCGGTCTTGAGGGGAGCTGCTTCAGTGGGCCGGGGGACCGGGGGCTGAGGCGACGCCGAGGCAGGTGGAACCGACGGCATCCATAAAGTGCATGGATGATGAAGGCGGGCTCACCGCGTCTGTCGTGAACGTGGAATACAGCAAGTCGCGGATCTCCTGCTTTTCATTGACACAACTTTTAATTAATGGGAGCAAACAAGATTCCCCGGGCCGGTTCCTCAATCCCCCGTCGTGTGCAGCACCGTACGCAGCAGAACAGAAGCACGAGCTCCGGAGAAGGAAACTCTCAGGTGTCTCTTACTGCAAGGAAGCTCTGCATTGCACAGGACTCATTTTCATGTGTTGCCTGAATAACTTCCTGTACGAAGCGAGATCAGCAGCTCGTCACGAACAGATCAGGAAACAACGTGAAGACACAGCCGACACAAACTGAACAGCCGAGGTTTTGCTGTGGCCCGGACAATGTATGTGTGTGCAGGTGTAACAGCATACAGGAGGTTCTGTTAGCAGCCTGCCAGCAGGAGGTTCTGTTAGCTCAGGTAGTTCTGTTAGCTCAGGAGGTTCTGTTAGCAGCCTCCCAGCAGGAGGTTCTGTTAGCGCAGGTGGTTCTGTTAGCAGCCTCCCAACAGGAGGTTCTGTTAGCGAGGTTCTGTTAGCAGCCTCCCAGCAGGTGGTTCTGTTAGTAGCCTCCCAGCAGAAGGTTCTGTTAGCGAGGTTCTGTTAGCAGCCTCCCAGCAGGATGTTCTGTTAGCAGCCTGCCAGCAGGAGGTTCTGTTAGCTCAGGAGGTTCTGTTAGCTCAGGAGGTTCTGTTTGCAGCCTCCCAGCAGGAGGTTCCATTCGCAACCTCCCAGCAGGAGGTTCTGTTAGCAGCCTCCCAGGAGGAGGTTCTGTTAGTGAGGTTCTGTTAGCAGCCTCCCAGCAGGAGGTTCTGTTAGCTCAGGTGGTTCTGTTAGCAGCCTCCCAGCAGGAGGTTCTGTTATCTCAGGTGGTTCTGTTAGCAGCCTCCCAGCAGGAGGTTCTGTTAGCAGCCTCCCAGCAGGAGGTTCTGTTAGCAGCCTGCCAGCAGGAGGTTCTGTTAGCTCAGGAGGTTCTGTTAGCAGCCTCCCAGCAGGAGGTTCCGTTAGCAGCCTCCCAGCAGGAGGTTCTGTTAGCAGCCTCCCAGCAGGAGGTTCCGTTAGCAGCCTCCCAGCAAGGAGCCCCAGAGTTTCCATAAAGAGTCGGAGCATTTTGGAAAAGCTGCGGCACCAGAGCCGTTTCCCAAAAGCAGCGTTCTCAGTTTGTTTTGCAAACAGAAACCAAAAATGCAGCAAAATGTTCTGGGTTCTCTCTGGAACCGGTTCCTGGTGAGCAGCTGCTAACTGGCCGTTCGCTGCGTCGGGAGAATCCTGGACCTCGCAGGACCTGCAGCCAGGAAGCGGAGCGGGATGGACGTGTGCTTTGTTGGGTAGTTTGAAACCCGCAGGAAGCCGCTGCGGCCTCGGCGGCCCCGGGCCCGCTGCTTCCCCTCGAGTGGCTGCAGGTGAGTGTACCACAATTACCAGCGTCTGTTCCATGCTAGGCTGAGTGGGCGGGTAAACAAGCGGCGTACGGTGCGACTAATTGTTCCATTACGCGAAATGGAAAGTGCACGAGGGGTAATCAAGCAGCTTTGTTGCAAATCGCACGCGGCAGAAAAAGTGTGTGTTCCGCCTGACGGCGGTTGGAGCCGGCGGGAGGCAGCGGCGCCGGGCGGCTCCCGCTCCACCTGTGCTCTCTGGGAGGAAAATGAAATTACAGATGATGGCTCGCCCTGGAGGAGAACACGTCTCTAAACGCAGCCCATTATTTCACTTGGTCTGCAGGTCACACTGCACACACTGCGCATCTACCGCTCATCCAGCTCTTCCACTTCCTTCGTACAGAAATACACACAACAAGTAGTACGTCTCTCGCAGGAGCTCCTGCAGAACATGACGACTTTTTTGCTTGAACAGCAACTTTAGAAAGCTCCTTGCAGCAGTGATCTCCTTTTATATATATATATATATATATAATCGAAAAGCCAAACTTTACAACCGCCTAGTAATTCTGCAGCAAAACAGCAGGTTGCCATGTTGGCTGACCGGGAGTGTGTGTGTGTGTGTGTGTGTGTGTCTGTGTGTGTGTGTGTGTGTGTTTATTTCCCCACACAGGAACACCACGGTACTTGGTGTCACATGACAGGGTGGGTGTGCAGCGCGGCGCCTCCTGCTGGGAGCCTCGGTGACCTGGAGGGAAAAGGAGGTCGAGTCCCGAACCTCATGGCAACAAAGCAGAAAAACACAACCTGAGTAGAGTGTGGAGACGGTGAGACGATGTGAGAGTTTGGAGACGGTGAGACGATGTGAGAGTTTGGAGACGGTGAGACGATGTGAGAGTTTGGAGACGGTGAGACGACGTGAGAGTTTGGAGACGGCGAGACGACGTGAGAGTTTGGAGACGGTGAGACGATGTGAGAGTTTGAAGACGGTGAGATGATGTGAGAGTTCGGAGACGGCGAGACGACGTGAGAGTTTGGAGACGGTGAGACGATGTGAGAGTTTGGAGACGGCGAGACGACGTGAGAGTTTGGAGACGGCGAGACGACGTGAGAGTTTGGAGACGGTGAGACGATGTGAGAGTTTGGAGACGGCGAGACGACGTGAGAGTTTGGAGACGGCGAGACGACGTGAGAGTTTGGAGACGGCGAGACGATGTGAGAGTTTGGAGACGGTGAGACGACGTGAGAGTTTGGAGACGGCGAGACGACGTGAGAGTTTGGAGACGGTGAGACGATGTGAGAGTTTGGAGACGGCGAGACGATGTGAGAGTTTGGAGACGGCGAGACGATGTGAGAGTTTGGAGACGGTGAGACGATGTGAGAGTTTGGAGACGGTGAGACGATGTGAGAGTTTGGAGACGGTGAGACGATGTGAGAGTTTGGAGACGGTGAGACGACGTGAGAGTTTGGAGACGGCGAGACGACGTGAGAGTTTGGAGACGGCGAGACGATGTGAGAGTTTGGAGACGGCGAGACGACGTGAGAGTTTGGAGACGGTGAGACGATGTGAGGCCGACCTCGGGGCAGAGGAAACGGGTAAACGCTGAAGCTAAGGCTAATTTCTGTCCGTCCCTGAACCAGTCCATCACGTCCCCCGGAGCTCCAGAGAGACAAAGACGTCTTTCATGTCGTTTTGCGTCGTTACCTTGAATTATTTCACCTTTTCAATGATTCGAGTAGTTTGTTTCACTTCAGGAGTTCTGGGCCTTTATTGGCTTGGACGTCGTGATTGTTGAGACGAGGACGTCCTCACGAGCGTCCTCCATCATGGTGGAACCTCCTCCGTCATGGTGGAACCTCCTCCATCATGATTGAACCTCCTCCATCATGATTGAACCTCCTCCATCATGGTTGACCTCCTCCATCATGGTGGAACCTCCTCCATCATAGCTGAACCTCCTCCATCATGGTTGACCTCCTCCATCATGGTGGAACCTCCTCCATCATAGCTGAACCTCCTCCATCATGGTGGAACCTCCTCCGTCTTGGTGGAACCTCCTCCATCATGATTGGTGGAACCTCCTCCGTCATGGTGGAACCGCCTCCGTCATGGTGGAACCTCCTCCGTCATGGTTGAACCTCCTCCGTCATGGTTGACCTCCTCCATCATAGCTGAACCTCCTCCATCATGGTGGAACCTCCTCCGTCTTGGTGGAACCTCCTCCATCATGATTGGTGGAACCTCCTCCGTCATGGTGGAACCGCCTCCGTCATGGTGGAACCTCCTCCGTCATGGTTGAACCTCCTCCGTCATGGTGGCACCTCCTCCATCATGGTGGAACCTCCTCCATCATGGTTGACCTCCTCCATCATGGTTGACATCCTCCATCATAGCTGAACCTCCTCCATCATGGTGGAACCTCCTCCATCATAGCTGAACCTCCTCCATCATGGTGGAACCTCCTCCATCATGGTTGAACCTCCTCCGCCTTGGTGGAACCTCCTCCATCATGATTGGTGGAACCTCCTCCGTCATGGTGGAACCGCCTCCGTCATGGTGGAACCTCCTCCGTCATGGTTGAACCTCCTCCGTCATGGTGGCACCTCCTCCATCATGGTGGAACCTCCTCCATCATGGTTGAACCTCCTCCGTCTTGGTGGAACCTCCTCCGTCATGGTGGAACCTCCTCCATCATGTTTGAACCTCCTCCGTCTTGGTGGAACCTCCTCCGTCATGGTGGAACCTCCTCCATCATGTTTGAACCTCCTCCGTCATGGTGGAACCGCCTCCGTCATGGTGGAACCTCCTCCGTCATGGTGGCACCTCCTCCGTCATGGTTGAACCTCCTCCGTCATGGTGGCACCTCCTCCATCATGGTGGAACCTCCTCCATCATGGTTGACCTCCTCCATCATGGTTGACCTCCTCCATCATAGCTGAACCTCCTCCATCATGGTGGAACCTCCTCCATCATAGCTGAACCTCCTCCATCATGGTGGAACCTCCTCCATCATGGTTGAACCTCCTCCGTCTTGGTGGAACCTCCTCCATCATGATTGGTGGAACCTCCTCCGTCATGGTGGAACCGCCTCCGTCATGGTGGAACCTCCTCCGTCATGGTTGAACCTCCTCCGTCATGGTGGCACCTCCTCCATCATGGTGGAACCTCCTCCATCATGGTTGACCTCCTCCATCATGGTGGAACCTCCTCCATCATAGCTGAACCTCCTCCATCATGGTGGAACCTCCTCCATCATAGCTGAACCTCCTCCATCATGGTGGAACCTCCTCCATCATGGTTGAACCTCCTCCGTCTTGGTGGAACCTCCTCCATCATGATTGGTGGAACCTCCTCCGTCATGGTGGAACCGCCTCCGTCATGGTGGAACCTCCTCCATCATGGTTGAACCTCCTCCGTCTTGGTGGAACCTCCTCCATCATGATTGGTGGAACCTCTTCCGTCATGGCGGAACCTCCTCCATCATGGTGGAACCTCCATCATGGTTGAACCTCCTCCGTCTTGGTGGCACCTCCTCCATCATGGTTGAACCTCCTCCGTCATGGTGGAACCGCCTCCGTCTTGTTGGAACCTCCTCCATCATGATTGGTGGAACCTCCTCCGTCATGGTGGCACCTCCTCCGTCATGGTGGCACCTCCTCCGTCATGGTGGCACCTCCTCCATCATGGTTGACCTCCTCCATCATGGTGGAACCTCCTCCATCATAGCTGAACCTCCTCCATCATGGTGGAACCTCCTCCGTCACTGCAGGGTTCTGAAGCAGCGGCGCCGTCACCCACTCAGCTTTTTAAAAACACTTTCAATTCATTTGAAATAAACTCGTCGATCAAGACGAATCCGTCTGCTTTCTTTCCTCCGGACTCTTGACCTTTGACCTTTTCGGGGAGTCGGGGGCCAGCAGGAGGCAAGTCAAAGCTGGAAGACGAGAGAGGAGGAGGATGAGGAGGCACAGAGGAGAAGATGATGATGATGATGATGAAGAGTCAGACACACCAGGGTGCAGCAACATCAAGTATTAATAGAAAGATGAAACTACGCAGATTATCCTGCGGAGCAGCGAGACCCACTCCCTGCTCAGGTTGTAGAACATCAGCTTTGATTATTCACCCTTTCTGAAGGGGTGGGGGGGGGGGGCGTGGGGTGGGGGGGGGAGTGGGGGGGGGGGGGCTGCACTCCTGACAGGAACTGATGGGCTCCATTGACCCAGAAAGCAGATTAAACCACCGGTTGTTGTCTGCAGGTCGCCCACTCAGCGGCTGCAGGGAGGAAACTAGAACATCAACAAGAGAACCGTCGCCCACCAACATCTCTGGGAGTCACGCTGCACCTCTTTGATGTCTGGAGGGTGGAGGAGGGAGGGTGGAGGAGAGAGAGAGTGGAGGAGGGGGAGTGGAGGAGAGAGAGTGGAGGAGAGAGAGTGGGGGAGAGAGAGTGGAGGAGAGAGAGGAGTGGAGGAGGGAGAGTGGAGGAGAGAGAGTGGGGGAGTGGAGGAGAGAGAGAGTGGAGGAGTGGAGTAGAGAGAGTGGAGGAGAGAGAGGAGGAGGAAGAGTGGAGGAGTGGAGGAGAGAGAGGAGGAGGAAGAGTGGAGGAGAGAGAGAGTGGAGGAAGAGTGGAGGAGTGGAGAGAGAGTGGAGGAAGAGTGGAGGAGTGGAGGAGAGAGAGTGGAGGAGAGAGAGAGTGGAGGAGTGGAGTAGAGAGAGTGGAGGAGAGAGAGGAGGAGGAAGAGTGGAGGAGTGGAGGAGAGAGAGGAGGAGGAAGAGTGGAGGAGAGAGAGAGTGGAGGAAGAGTGGAGGAGTGGAGGAGAGAGAGTGGAGGAGAGAGAGTGGAGAGAGAGAGAGGAGGAGAGAGAGTGGAGGAGAGAGAGGAGGAGGAAGAGTGGTGGAGTGGAGGGGAGAGAGTGGAGGAGAGAGAGTGGAGGAGAGAGAGTGGAGGTTTCAGGCTTCAGTCGTCGCAGCCCAGAATGTTATGGTTAGGATTAGAGTTAGGATTAGAGTTAGGATTAGAGTTAGGGTTAGAGTTAGGGTTAGGGTTAGGATTAGAGTTAGGGTTAGAGTTAGGGTTAGGGTTAGGGTTAGGTTAAATTGGGGTTAGGATTAGAGCTAGAGTTAGGGTTAGGTTAGGTTGGGGTTAGGATTAGAGATACAGTTAGGATTAGAGTAAGAGTTAGGATTAGGATTAGAGTTAGGATTAGGATTAGAGTAAGAGTTAGGGCTAGGATTAGGGTTAGGGTTAGGGTTAGGTTAGGTTTGGGTTAGGATTAGAGTTAGGATTAGAGTTAGGATTAGAGTTAGGGTTAGGATTAGAGTTAGGATTAGGGTTAGAGTTAGGATTAGGGTTAGGATTGAAATGTGTGAAAGAGCTCCATCTCTTCACCCTCCAGCACCAGAGTCCCTCACGTTGGATTTCCTCCGTTAAACCACCTTTAAGAAGCCGAGTTGTATTTGGTAAATAATAATAATAACAACAACAATAATAGAATTGGAGTGAATTGACTTTGCGTGTGGGAGTTCATCTCGTGGTTCACGAGGATCGTGAAGTGGTTCAGCACTGACGTCTGCTGGGTTCAGCTTGAGGTTCTCATGGTCCTCATGCAGACTCTTTCCAGGGTCCACGAACCTTTGAAGGGTCATTCTTTAACGGGAAACTACTTTCTAAACACCGTCTGACAAGGACTGCAGGTCCGTCTGACACCGTCTGACAAGGACTGCAGGTCCGTCCTGCACCGTCTGACAAGGACTGCAGGTCCGTCCTGCACCGTCTGACACCGACTGCAGGTCCGTCCTGCACCGTCTGACACCGCCTGCAGGTCCGTCCTGCACCGTCTGACACCGCCTGCAGGTCCGTCCTGCACCGACTGACACCGCCTGCAGGTCCGTCCTGCACCGTCTGACACCGCCTGCAGGTCCGTCCTGCACCGTCTGACAAGGACTGCAGGTCCGTCCTGCACCGTCTGACAAGGACTGCAGGTCCGTCCTGCACCGACTGACACCGCCTGCAGGTCGGTCCTGCACCGACTGACACCGCCTGCAGGTCCGTCCTGCACCGTCTGACACCGCCTGCAGGTCCGTCCTGCACCGTCTGACACCGCCTGCAGGTCCGTCCTGCACCGTCTGACACCGACTGCAGGTCCGTCCTGCACCGTCTGACACCGCCTGCAGGTCCGTCCTGCACCGTCTGACACCGACTGCAGGTCCGTCCTGCACCGTCTGACACCGCCCGCAGGTCCGTCCTGCACCGTCTGACACCGACTGCAGGTCCGTCCTGCACCGTCTGACACCGACTGCAGGTCCGTCCTGCACCGTCTGACACCGACTGCAGGTCCGTCCTGCACCGTCTGACACCGCCTGCTGAAACCCTCCTGAGGTCAGACTGCTGCCAGTCGACCTCTTGACCTCTTGACCCCAGAGACCTGGTCTCTTCCGCAGGGTCTCGTGCTCTTTGACCCCCGGCCTCCAGTTCCAACGTCTCGACCTGCAGGTCCTGCCGACGCTGGAGCTCCGCGACACCATCCTTCCTGGCCGGAGGGCGGCTCGCGCTGCTGCGGCTGCAAGAGTCTCGGGTGAGAGAAAGTAGATCCCGCGGCCCATTGATCTCCTAATGGGGCCGCGCCTTGCCAGCGCCCAGTGTCCTCCGTCATAAAGGAGTTGGGGTGGAGGTTCCTGCGTCCGACCCTTCGGGGCTCGCCTCCGTCCGCTCCCTCGGGCCGGCTTTGCGCGTCTAAGTGCACCCGCTTGCTCCGGCCAATTAGCATGCTACGTCAGGAAGCCGCACCACGCTGGGCTGGATGTGCCCCAACCTGCCGCCTCATTATCTCATCTGGCTCAGCAAGCGCCTCCTGCAAAGTGTGCGCTTGTTTTTTTTTTGCTTACGCTTCTACGTTTAATTACACGGAGTGGTTAAGTGGCGGCGGCTGCTCCGGGGCGGAGGGCGCGCCGCTAGCGCCGACCTCCACCTGCTGCTTGATGGAAAGTCTGAGCGAACTCAGGCTTCGCACTGGGCCGAAGGTACTGACGGCCTCTCGGCGCTTCATTACGCGGCGGTGGGGTACAAGAATTGGTTCTTATTCATTATGGAGTTTTCGGGCGGGGGCACCACTTAGCCCCGCTCCTGCTCCGTCGGCTCCGCCGGCGTGGATCTTTAAACGAGCCTCGTCGATACGTCAGAGAATCTCACACAGCAGAATCTTCAGCTGACAGCAGAGTGCAGAACCCGGCCTGGTTCTCACGCTGCAGAAGAGGCTAAAGGTCACAAGTAAAGCAGCAACTCCAGAGGCAGAGAGGGGGAGGCAGAGAGGGGGAGACTGTCTGTAGTGCTGACCTGACCTGTCTGTGGTGCAGAGTGTCTGTGGTGCAGAGTGTCTGTGGTGCAAACTGTCTGTGGTACTGACTGTCTGTGGTGCAGAACCCAGTGTCCACCATGAGACCAGCAGTGTCTCATGACTCGTCTCATTGTGTCCAACATGAACTGATGAATGGAAACTTCTTCCTTCAGAGTCTGAGGGTCTTCATGGAGCCAGTCGTGTTCAACCAACAGCTTCATCATCGTCATCGTCATCATCATCCTCATCATCCTCATCATCATCGTCATCTTCATCAGGAAGCTCCACTCCACCGTCCGTCACTCAAAACCAGTTTCAACCTCTGAGACGTTCAGGGTTCGTCAACCTAAAGTTCTGGACGTGTTCAGTTCCTCTGAACCGTCAGAGAACTAAAGTGGTCCACCAGGGTCCACCAGGGTCCACCGGGGTCCACCGGGGTCCACCGGGGTCCACCAGGGTCCACCGGGGTCCACCGGGGTCCACCGGGGTCCACCGGGGTCCACCAGGGTCCACCAGGGTCCATCGGGGTCCACCAGGGTCCACCGGGGTCCACCGGGGTCCATCAGGGTCCACCAGGGTCCACCGGGGTCCACCAGGGTCCACCAGGACGGGTCTGCAGTCCCTCACAGGACAGACACTCACACACTCATTTAGTTTCACCTGATCACCTGTGTGTGTGTGTGTGTGTGTGTGTGTGTGTGTGTGTGTGTGTGTGTGTGTGTGTGTGTGTGTGTGTGTGTGTGTGTGTGTGTGTGTGTGTGTGTGTGTGTGTGTGTGTGTGTGATGGACCCACAGGACCGTCTGTCCTCACTGAATCACGTCAACATGAACTGGAGACGCAGAGGAAAACGCTTCAGACGAGAGACGAGAGACTTTCCACCTCATTGATGGAGGAAATGTGCTGAGAGAGAGAGAGAGAGAGAGAGAGAGAGAGAGAGAGAGAGAGAGAGAGAGAGAGAGAGAGAGAGACAGAGAGAGCGACAGAGACAGAGACAGAGACAGAGAGAGAGAGAGAGAGAGAGAGAGAGAGAGAGACCATTAAATCAATTAGCTGTTCTGGGCTGCAGGATAATGACTCACAGTGATCAGAGACTAATCTAATGATGAGGCCCTTTGCTTCCACCAGCAGACCTGCAGGAACAGACCCAGCAGGAACAGGCCCTGCAGGAACAGACGCTGCAGGAACAGACCCAGCAGGAACAGGCCCTGCAGGAACAGACGCTGCAGGAACAGACCCTGCAGGAACAGGCCCTGCAGGAACAGGCCCTGCAGGAACAGACGCTGCAGGAACAGACCCTGCAGGAACAGACGCTGCAGGAACAGGCCCTGCAGGAACAGGCCCTGCAGGAACAGGCCCTGCAGGAACAGACTCTACAGGAACAGACGCTGCAGGAACAGACGCTGCAGGAACAGACCCAGCAGGAACAGACGCTGCAGGAACAGGTCCTGCAGGAACAGGTCCTGCCGGAACAGACGCTGCAGGAACAGGCCCTACAGGAACAGGTCCTGCAGGAACAGACGCTGCAGGAACAGGCCCTACAGGAACAGGTCCTGCAGGAACAGGCCCTGCAGGAACAGACGCTGCAGGAACAGACCCTGCAGGAACAGGCCCTGCAGGAACAGGCCCTGCAGGAACAGACGCTGCAGGAACAGACCCTGCAGGAACAGACGCTGCAGGAACAGGCCCTGCAGGAACAGGCCCTGCAGGAACAGGCCCTGCAGGAACAGACTCTACAGGAACAGACGCTGCAGGAACAGACGCTGCAGGAACAGACGCTGCAGGAACAGGTCCTGCAGGAACAGGTCCTGCCGGAACAGACGCTGCAGGAACAGGCCCTACAGGAACAGGTCCTGCAGGAACAGACGCTGCAGGAACAGGCCCTACAGGAACAGGTCCTGCAGGAACAGTCCCTGCAGGAACAGACGCTGCAGGAACAGGCCCTACATGAACAGGTCCTGCAGGAACAGACGCTGCAGGAACAGGCCCTACATGAACAGGTCCTGCAGGAACAGACGCTGCAGGAACAGGCCCTACAGGAACAGACCCTGCAGGAACAGGCCCTACAGGAACAGGTCCTACAGGAACAGTCCCTGCAGGAACAGACGCTGCAGGAACAGGCCCTACATGAACAGGTCCTGCAGGAACAGACGCTGCAGGAACAGGCCCTACAGGAACAGGCCCTACAGGAACAGACCCTGCAGGAACAGGCCCTGCAGGAACAGGTCCCTGCAGGAACAGGTCCTGCAGGAACAGGTCCTGCAGGAACAGGTCCTGCCGGGATCCAGCCGGCCGCTGAGGGTCGGTCCTCCTACCTGGACTCGTCCTCTAAGAAGTGGTGGAAACAGTTGTTCACAGTAAAGGTGTGAACAGGAAGTGGCCCTTGTGGTTTACAAAATAAGAGCAGCAGAGGCCTTCAGCACAGCAGCAGAAATCAAATGTTCTTTCAAACACACTGGAAGTGCAGCGACGTGGGAATCGTTAACACTGTGAACAGCAGGAGGTCAAGTCTGTTTGAACTGGAAGAGGGAGAGGTGGGGGTGGAGGTGGAGGGGTGGAGGTGGAGGGGTGGAGGGGAGGAGCCTCCTGCATCCTGATTGAAACATCCACATTAAATATTGAGGACCATGTGATCTTCACCACTGTGATTGTCTGAGATCAGCTGATAATGAGGAGGAGGAGGAGGAGGAGGAGGAGGAGGAGGAGGAGGAGAGAGAGGAGGAGGAGGAGGAGGAGGAGAGAGGAGGAGGAGGAGGAGGAGGAGGAGGGAGGAAGGAGGAGGAGGGAGGAGGAGGAGGAGGAAGAGCGCTGAGGTTAAACCATCATTAACCTGCTCTAACCAGCAGTAATACAGAATGTTTCCGTCTGATCACACAGCAGCAGTGAAACAGCCTCATTGCCTCATCGCCTCATCGCCTCATCGCCCAGAGCCAGAAGCTCATGGACTGGGACCCCTGGGACCCCCTGCTGGGACCCCTGGGACCCCCCTGCTGGTGACGTAGCTGCAGCAGGACGGAGCTCTTCAGGTTCTGGACCACCGTCCTTCACGCTGTCACTTCCTGTCTCGTCTCTCCATGATGCTAAAGACTTCCTGTTCACTTCCTGTTTCCCCTCCAGGGACGTTGTTTCGGGCCCCGACGGAGGCCTGCAGAGCCTGAACCTCCCCGACTCTCCTCCGTCACCTCCGTCACCTCCATCTTCTCTTCCCCTCCTTCCATCCCTTCTCCACCTCCTCTGAGCTCAACTTCCTCCCTTTGTTTTCTCCAGATCCTCTTTTCGCGTGTCGCCCGTCGTCTTCCCCTCGTCCTCCGTCTCTGACGGAGCTGGACCCCCTCCAGCAGCTCCACCTCCCCTCCACCTCCCCTTCATTTCCCCTCCACCCCCCCCACCTCCCTCCACCTCCCCTCCACTTCCTCCTCCACCTCCTCTCCACCTCCTCCACCGCCCTCCACTTCCCTCCACCTCCCTCCACATCCCCCCCTCTCCTTCCACTTCCCTCCACCTCCTCCACCTCCCTCCACCTCCCCTCTCACCACGTCTTGATGCGCCACCTGTCACATACAAACACGTTTCAATGTGTAATCAGGACCATTCACCAGGAACCCTCGTTTCCAAAACTCCAATTCAATGCCGACGGCGACTCGTCACACAGCCGCTCCGTCATTAGCCGCTCCGTCATTAGCCGCTCCGTCATTAGCCGCCCTTGAGAGGAAGCTGGAGGTTCTAAGCCGGCGGCTCAGCTGGGGGTCGACGGCCTCCCGGCAGAGACGGCGGCTCTTTGTTGCAGATTCTCTCCCCGGCTTCACCCTCAAGGTTAGCGGATTAGCATGCAGCATCGGACGCAGTGGATCCCGCAGGCGAATGCTCCGCCTCTCGTCCGCCTCGCCAACGTGTCGCGTCACGTTCTGCTGCGGAGTTCTGACGACTGGCGCCGCCATCGTGACTCACTCAGTCACTCCGTCCACTCCGTTCACTCCGTCACTCCGTCACTTCCGTCACTCTGTCACTCCGTCACTTCCGTCACTCCGTCACTCAGTCACTCGTCCTTCATGTGGTCATTAGAATGACAATGAAGCTTCACTCTCTTCGCCTCAAGCGGATCAAGTCTCTGCACTTCAAAGACAAACTGGTTGATGTTTTGGTCCGGATGCTTTTGGATCAATAATTCAATAGACGCTTCAGGAGCTCTGGCAGACGCTTCAGGAGCTTCAGGAGCTCCAGCAGGACGCTTCAGGAGCTTCAGGAGCTCCAGTAGACGCTTCAGGAGCTTCAGGAGCTCCAGTAGACGCTTCAGGAGCTCCAGTAGACGCTTCAGGGAGCTCCAGTAGACGCTTCAGGAGCTTCAGGAGCTCCAGCAGACGCTTCAGGAGCTCCGGTAGATGCTTCAGGAGCTCCGGCAGACGCTTCAGGAGCTCCGGCAGACGAGCTCCGGTAGACGCTTCAGGAGCTTCAGGAGCTCCGGTAGACGCTTCAGGAGCTCCAGTAGATGCTTCAGGAGCTTCAGGAGCTCCAGTAGACGCTTCAGGAGCTTCAGGAGCTCCAGTAGACGCTTCAGGAGCTCCAGTAGACGCTTCAGGAGCTCCAGTAGACGCTTCAGGAGCTTCAGTGAGCTCCAGCAGACGCTTCAGGAGCTCCGGTAGGATGCTTCAGGAGCTCCGGCAGACGCTTCAGGAGCTCCGGCAGACGAGCTCCGGTAGACGCTTCAGGAGCTTCAGGAGCTCCGGTAGACGCTTCAGGAGCTCCAGTAGATGCTTCAGGAGCTTCAGGAGCTCCGGTAGACGCTTCAGGAGCTCCAGTAGATGCTTCAGGAGCTTCAGGAGCTCCAGTAGACGCTTCAGGAGCTCCGGTAGATGCTTCAGGAGCTCCAGGAGCTCCAGCAGACGCTTCAGGAGCTTCAGGAGCTCCAGTAGACGCTTCAGGAGCTCCGAGTAGACGCCGGCGGTGACTCAAACTGCTCCTCTGGTCACGTTTCCAAACACACAGGTTTGACAACTTCTGTCAAAAGTTGCTGCAGTTTGAGTCACGACTTGTAGAATTTATTGATGAGTTACTGTTGTGGAGGCTGAGCGACGCCCCCTGCTGCGCTCCTGCTGGCGTCTCTGGGTTCACCCTCTCACAAACCGCCATGTCGGCAGGTTCCCTTCACACAGTCACACTTAAAACTCCAACTCCGGGGGGTGGAGGAGGGTGGAGGGGGTGGAGGGGACCCTGGTGGAGGAGGGTGGAGGCGCCTGTCCTCTCCTGGCAGCAGTCGTTTCCAGGACAATAATCAGCCAGTTGACTGTCATTCTGTGTCGCTTCAACCAATCAGGGTGCAGCTCGTCTCACCCTCTGTCTGCACCTGAGGCCTCACTCTCTCACTCACTGTCTCACTCACTCTCTCTCCCTCTCTCTCTCTCACACTCACTCTCTCTCACTCTCTCTCACTCTCTCTCTCACACTCACTCTCTCTCACTCTCTCTCACTCTCTCTCACTCTCTCTCACTCTCTCTCTCACTCATTCTCTCACTCACTCTCTCACTCTCTCTCTCACTCTCTCTCTCTCACTCTCTCTCTCTCATTCATTCTCTCTCTCTCTCTCATTCATTCTCTCTCTCACTCTCTCTCTCTCACGCTCTCTCTCACTTTCTCTCTCTCTCTCTCTCACTCATTCTCTCACTCATTCTCTCACTCACTCTCTCGCTCTCTCTCTCTCTCTCTCTCTCACTCTCTCACTCTCTCTCTCTCTCTCTCTCTCACTCTCTCACTCTCTCTCTCTCTCTCTCTCTCACTCTCTCACTCTCTCCCTCTCTCTCTCTCTCTCTCGCTCTCTCCCTCTCT
>NW_027662142.1:0-19125 GCF_963422515.1 Blennius ocellaris
CGGCGGCGTTCAAGACTTCCTGTTTCCTGAAGTCTTGTTGGAGCCCTGGTCTGGTTTAAGATCGTTTAAGATCGTTTAAGATCGTTTGTTTTAGACTTCTTGTGGTTTTGTTTTCAACTCTTTCAAGCCTGATTCTAGATCTGGATTCTAGAACCAGTTACTGACTTCATCAGACTTATGGTGCTTTTCCACGACCTCCTCCTCAAAACACTCTACCCTGCCCTACCCTACCCTACCCAACTCTACCCTACCCTACCCTACCCTACCCTACCCTACTCTACCCTACCCTACCCTACCCTACCCTACCCTACTCTACTCTACCCTGCCCTACCCTACTCTACCCTACCCTACCCTGCCCTACCCTACCCTACCCTACCCTACCCTACCCTACTCTACTCTACCCAACTCTACCCTACCCTACTCAGTCGTTTTCCATGACAATACAGTTGCTGAGGGAAGGTCTGAGACTTTAGAGTTGACGCCCTACGGCGAGGGGGCGGAGCCAAAATGACAGGAACAAACACATTGCAAGGCGCTTTCCTGACACACACACACACACACACACACACACACACACACACACACACACACACACACACACACACACACACACACACACACACACACACACAGCTCTATAATCTGGATTAGAGGAGGAAGATGCTCTATAATCTGGATTAGAGGAGGAAGATGCTCTATAAACCCCTCTGGAGCAAAGTGACGTCACTCTCTCCCTCCACACTTTTAATCACACGCATAATTAAAGGAACACGGTTGATAAAGTCAAGATTTAAGAAAATAAAAGACGCATGTTTCAAAGTAAAAGCAGGACCAAGTTGCTCTACAATCACAGCAAACGACACATTTTACACCTCGACAGACAAATAATTCTCTGGATGATACATTTATTTTTCTAAATCTAATATATTGTACACACATACTGTTATGTAATATTCTGCTTTATACCTCTTTCTAGTATTATTAGGATTTCTCAAAGAGAGAGAGAGAGAGAGAGAGAGAGAGAGAGAGAGAGAGAGAGAGAGAGAGAGAGAGAGAGAATTATGGGATGTTGTGGAGGAGAATAAAGAAAGATGAAGCTCCACCAATAATCCCAGAAAACCTCCTGGAATCACAGGATTAATCCCGATTCTGCGTCTCCAGAGGAGCCGGAAGTGACTGATTTCAGTCAAAGCTGAGGACTGTGATGGAGGGATGAAGAGGCCTCCTCATCCTCCTCATCCTCCTCATCCTCCTCATCCTCCTCATCGCAGCAGATGAAAGCAGTGGAGGAGGAGAAGCGCAGGACGAGGACTTACTGTCCGAGGCCATGGCGGCGGCGGCGGCGGCGGCGGCGGCGCGGCGCGGCTTCCCTTCAGCGGCCGGCGGGACGAGCGACTGAGCGGCGGAGCGGCAGGAGCGGCAGGAGCGGCAGGAGAGGCGGCAGCAGCGGCAGCGGCTTCATCCCCGCCGCTCCTCTTCCTCTGGAGCCGCAGAGTCGCGACGCCTTCATGGACCGCTCGGAACTTTCAGCTCTGCCAACCTCACACACTGTTCTGCGTGATTATCACTCTCAATATAGATTATACATCAATCAATCAATCAATATCATCGACTGCAGCGTGAATTAATGGCATGTCATTTGTGTGTTTTTTTTACATTATTATGACAATATAAACATTGTTTTTATAGTTATATTGTTCATTTAGACGATTTAAACTGTAAAATGTTTCTTAATCCAACCATCAATTTATTCTTCTCAATATTATTTACTGTATTATATAGTTGTAGCTCACATATAGCTATTTTCTATAAGAGAGGGTGGAGTTCTTAATGACTCTTGTAGACAATAAGTCTTTGTTGTGAGCAGATGGATCCAAACTCACTCAGAGTTTATTTTAGAAAATGTCCAGCAAACGCAAGAAAAACACAGGGAATCAGGAATGATGGGCGACAAGAGGAGCAGGTGGAGGTGATCATGGAGGGCGCAGCCAGGTGGAGGTGATCATGGAGGGCGCAGCCAGGTGGAGGTGATCATGGAGGGAGCAGCCAGGTGGAGGTGATCATGGAGGGAGCAGCCAGGTGGAGGGGATCATGGCGGGAGCAGCCAGGTGGAGGTGATCATGGAGGGAGCAGCCAGGTGGAGGGGATCATGGAGGGAGCAGCCAGGTGGAGGTGATCATGGAGGGAGCAGCCAGGTGGAGGGGATCATGGAGGGAGCAGCCAGGTGGAGGTGATCATGGAGGGAGCAGCCAGGTGGAGGGGATCATGGCGGGAGCAGCCAGGTGGAGGTGATCATGGAGGGAGCAGCCAGGTGGAGGGGATCATGGAGGGCGCAGCCAGGTGGAGGTGATCATGGAGGGAGCAGCCAGGTGGAGGGGATCATGGAGGGAGCAGCCAGGTGGAGGTGATCATGGAGGGAGCAGCCAGGTGGAGGGGATCATGGAGGGAGCAGCCAGGTGGAGGTGATCATGGAGGGAGCAGCCAGGTGGAGGTGATCATGGAGGGAGCAGCCAGGTGGAGGGGATCATGGAGGTGGAGAAGGTGGAGAAGGTCATTGGTTGATTGAAACATGAGGCGAGACTCAGACAAGCGAAGCTTCAATTTCCCAGAAAAACTCCATGTAAATGAAAAGTTGCTCCAGTAACAGTTAATTAAAACCAATCAAACTTTAATTAAACAGAAAATTAATTGAACTGGTGCTGAAACCAACAAACAAACAAACAAACAAACGACAACTTCAAAGACTCACAGTTCAGTCAGTTTCGACAAACTAAACTAATCTGGAGGACAAAATGTTCTTTCCTTGAAATGTATATATATATAGATATATACATATGTGTGTATATATATATATATATATATATATATATGTGTGTATATGTATATACACACATATATATATATGTGTATATATATGTATATATATACACATATGTATATATATATATACACATATGTATATATATATACATATGTGTATATATATATACATATGTGTATATATATATACACATATGTGTGTATATATATATACACATATGTATATATGTACATATGTATATATATATATATATACACACATATGTATATATGTACATATGTATATATATATATACATATGTGTATATATATATATATACATATGTATATATATACATATGTGTATATATATATACATATGTATATATATACACATATGTATATATGTACATATGTATATATATATATACATATGTGTATATATATATACACATATGTGTGTATATATATATACACATATGTATATATGTACATATGTATATATATATATACATATGTGTATATATATATACACATATGTGTGTATATATATATACACATATGTACATATATACATATGTGTATATATATATACACATATGTGTGTATATATATATACACATATGTATATATGTACATATATATATATATACATATGTGTATATATATATATATACATATGTATATATATATACACATATGTATATATGTATATACACATATGTATATATGTATATATATATATATATATATATATATACACATATGTATATATATATACATATGTATATATGTATATACACATATGTATATATGTACATATGTGTATATATATATATACACATATGTATATATACACACATATGTATATATATATATATATACATATGTGTATATATATATATATACACATATGTATATATACACACATATGTATATATATATATATATACATATGTGTATATGTATATATACACACATATGTATATATATATATATATACATATGTGTATATATATATACACATATGTGTGTATATATATATACACATATGTATATATGTACATATGTATATATATATATACATATGTGTATATATATATACACATATGTGTGTATATATATATACACATATGTACATATATACATATGTGTATATATATATACACATATGTGTGTATATATATATACACATATGTATATATGTACATATATATATATACATATGTGTATATATATATATATACATATGTATATATATATACACATATGTATATATGTATATACACATATGTATATATGTACATATGTATATATATATATATATATACACATATGTATATATATACATATGTATATATGTATATACACATATGTATATATGTACATATGTGTATATATATATATACACATATGTATATATACACACATATGTATATATATATATATACATATGTGTATATATATATATATATACACATATGTATATATACACACATATGTATATATATATATATATACATATGTGTATATGTATATGTATATATACACACATATGTATATAACATCACGCTTGTGATAATTTCTGATTATTTCTACTTCTGATCCTTCTGAGAGCCTTTTATTTGTCTTTTTTATATTTTTTTTATATTTTCAACTCATCAAACTGAAAGACTTTTAGATAAACAGCAAACATAAAAATAAAAAATGTTTTATGTAAAACCGTGACAAAATCAACCAAAACATATGAAGTGAAAAAAGCTTCATTAACATTTACATGGATTTGTGTTTTTTAAACATCAACAATGTTGTTGAACATTTTAAAGGTTAAACAGTGAAAAATTCACAAAACAAACCAGAAAATCACGTCTTTAAAAAATCTACAGGCTAAAATTAAACAAACTGGAATCATAAAGCAGACGCTGAACTTCTTCTCCTCCTTCTCCTCCTCCTTCTTCTCCTCCTTCTCCTCCTCCATGTTTGTCCTTCACTTTTCTGAAATAAAGAAAAGAAGCTGAGTGAATAAATCCTGGTTTATTGTGAGGAACTATTAGAATTTGTTAAACTTGTTCATCAAAGAGAAATTGAATAAAAAACAGTTAAAGTTGAAAGTCTTCAGTCGCGATTCTTCATCATTCATCTTCACTTTGATCAAAATCAAAACACAACTTTCATTTTGAGAAGAAAATAAAATATTTACTGTCGGACTGGAGGGAGGTCAAGGAGCTGATGAGGGTGGAGCCTCCTGGACAGACACCTCCTGGAGGAGGAGGAGCAGGAGCAGGAGCAGGAGGAGGAAGAGGAGGAGGAGGAGGAGGAGGAAGAGGAGGAGCAGGAGGAGGAGGAGGAAGAGGAGGAGCAAGAGGAGGAGCAGGAGGAGGAGGAGGAAGAGGAGGAGCAAGAGGAGGAGCAGGAGGAGGAGCAGGAGGAGGAGCAGGAGGAGGAGGAGCAGGAGGAAGAGGAAGAGGAGGAGGAGGAGAAGGAAGAGAAGGAGGGGAAGGAGGAGGAGGAGGAGGAGAAGGAAGAGAAGGAGGAGAAGGAGGAGGATAATTAGCATTAGCATTGCCACAGGAGGGTTGAGGGTTTGAATCCCGACCCACCAGCCAGGCAGAGCCTCTCCTTGGTTCTGGCCTTGAGCGAACGTTTCCTGGAGGAGTGGCGGCGGAGAGTCGTCTCCTCCTCCTGACCCGTCGTGTTCACCTCCACCTGACGGTGGCGCCGCGACCTGCTGGCCTGCAGGACCACCAGACTGTTAGTGGGGGGGGGGGGGGGGGGGGGGGCTAGCTAACTGACGGCTACAAACACATTCAGCAATCGAAAACATTTATTTATACAGAAATTATTTCTATTTATAAATAAATAAAAAATGTTAATAGATTAATTTTAAAAAATTATAAATAAATAATTACATTTTTTTGTTTCATTTTATTCATAAAAAATACAATGAAACGAATATATATAAACAGAATATGACAAATATGAAATATTTATGTTTCACGTGTGAAAAAATTCAAATTAAATGTTTTTAAATTGTGATTAAACGGTCAATTTCTAACAAAAATATTAGAAAAATAACCAAACAAAGAAACGGTGCAGAAAATATATTGAAATCAATAAAATTATTTAAGGAGCATTATTTGGATTTAAATGAAAAAACTACATGAATCAATACACTTTTTTTTAATTTTGGTTTGTGTTTTATTTGTTTATCAGAGTTTAAAAACAATGAAAAGACGTTGTGTTCTTGTGTTAAAATGATGAAAAGCCTTTGGAGACGAACCTCCGCGGCGCCGCCGTACGACTTCCACTTGATGGACGACAGAAGTTCTGCTCTTCTGGACGCCTGGAGACACAAACAGGCCGCGTGGCACCATCATGTCACATGATGTCACATGATGTCACACTGATGTCACATGATGTCACATGATGTCACATGATGTCACACTGATGTCACACTGATGTCACATGATGTCACATGATGTCACACTGATGTCACATGATGTCACACTGATGTCACACTGATGTCACATGATGTCACACTGATGTCACATGATGTCACACGATGTCACACGATGTCACACTGATGTCACATGATGTCACATGATGTCACATGATGTCACACGATGTCACACGATGTCACACGATGTCACACTGATGTCACATGATGTCACATGATGTCACACTGATGTCACATGATGTCACATGATGTCACATGATGTCACACTGATGTCACACTGATGTCACATGATGTCACATGATGTCACACGATGTCACACGATGTCACATGATGTCACATGATGTCACATGATGTCACACTGATGTCACATGATGTCACATGATGTCACACTGATGTCACATGATGTCACACGATGTCACACGATGTCACACTGATGTCACATGATGTCACATGATGTCACACTGATGTCACATGATGTCACACTGATGTCACATGATGTCACATGATGTCACATGATGTCACATGATGTCACATGATGTCACATGATGTCACACGATGTCACACGATGTCACACTGATGTCACATGATGTCACATGATGTCACATGATGTCACACTGATGTCACATGATGTCACACGATGTCACACGATGTCACACGATGTCACATGATGTCACACTGATGTCACATGATGTCACACTGATGTCACATGATGTCACATGATGTCACATGATGTCACATGATGTCACATGATGTCACACTGATGTCACATGATGTCACATGATGTCACACTGATGTCACATGATGTCACACGATGTCACACGATGTCACACGATGTCACATGATGTCACACTGATGTCACATGATGTCACACTGATGTCACATGATGTCACACGATGTCACATGATGTCACATGATGTCACACTGATGTCACATGATGTCACACTGATGTCACACTGATGTCACATGATGTCACACTGATGTCACATGATGTCACTGCTTCTCAAAAAGCGCCACCTGGAACACGCTTCCAAAAACTGCTTTGTGTCTTTTACACTGAAAGGGTGAAAACAGATCTCAGACTAAAATAAAGTAGAAATGTGAACCTGCTGAGACGAAGACGTTCCGCCGCCGTGTTGCAGAGCGCCGCCGTGCTGCAGAGCGCCGCCGTGTTGCAGAGCGCCATCCTGAACAGAACCAGAACCAGAACCAGAACCAGAGCAGCTTGTCACCAGTCGTCATGGATCAAAGGACACAAAGACGTTTCTAATAGAATCAGTGTGTGAAAATCAACATTTCTATTGTTTTTGTCTGATGAAAGAAGGAACGAAGTGTGAAAATGTGAAGTTGTTCTGGTGGTTCTGGTGGTTCTGACCCGCCTCAGCTGCCACTTGTAGAAGTCCAGCACGGTGCTGCGGAGCTGAGGGACCAGGTCTGACTGGACCAGGTCCATGCCTGAAACCCCCGGACCTCCAGGACCTCCAGGACCTGCTGGACCTCCAGGACCCCCCGGGGCTGGAGGAACCACAGACTTCTTCAACTTCTCATAGAGCTGATGGACGTTGGACATTTCCTGTAAAGATCAAAGGTCAGCAGAGATGAAGTCTGAGGAAGAGGAGGAGGAGGAGGAAGAGGACGAGGAAGAGGAAGAGGAGGAAGAAGAGGAGGAAGAGGAGGAGAGGAAGAGGAAGAGGAAGAAGAGGAGGAAGAGGAAGAGGAGGAAGAAGAGGAGGAAGAGGAGGAGAGGAAGAGGAAGAGGAAGAAGAGGAGGAAGAGGAAGAGGAGGAAGAGGAGGAGAGGAAGAGGAAGAGGAAGAAGAGGAGGAGAGGAAGAGGAAGAAGAGGAGGAGAGGAAGAGGAAGAGGAAGAGTTTTCCTCTGTTCACCTCCAGCAGGTCGATGTTGATCAGCTCTTGAGGACGAGACGTTCGTTCCATGAATTCTTCACAAACCATCGACCGTTCAACCTTCCTCTTCTTCTGGTACGTCAACTGAGAGGAAGAGGAGGAGGAGGAGGAAGAGGAGGAGGAGGAGGAGGAAGAGGAAGAGGAAGAAGAAGAGGAGGAAGAGGAGGAGAAAATCATATTTTAATTTCTACCAGTAAGAATTTCTTATGATTTTTAGTTTTGGAAGAAATTTAAAAATGTCCACCTCTTTTTTTAAACTCAGTTTTATTTGATATATAATAATTAAATTGTGTTTACAATAAAGCCGTTAAACCCTCAGACTGTTAAATATCTTGTAGATTTATTTTGATACATTTCAGGCTGTTCTAACTTTTCCTTTCTTCATGTTTATTTCTTCTTCCTCTTTATCTCCATTAAACTCATTTTCCTGATCAGTCCCTCCGTCTTAAAGGTGCAAGCTTTATTTTGAAGGGCCTGACCAGTGTGGGCATGGCGGTGAAGGCGAAGGCTCTGCAGGCCTGCAGCTTGTGCAGGATGTAGACCACGTCGTGGTGCTGCGCCGCTGCAGCGTCTCTCTGGAACCGCTGCACCTGGTCCCAGTCCCGCAGCGCCACGCGGACCTGCAGCCAGAGAGCAGGGTCAGCCGGGAGGGGGCGGGGCCTAGAGGGAGGGGCGGGGCCTGTCGGGAGGGGGCGGGGACTAGCGGGAGGAGGCGGGGCCTGGGGAGGGGAGGGGCCTAGCGGGGGGAGGCGGGGCCTAGTGGGGGGGAGGGAGGGGACGGGGCCTAGCGGGGGGAGGCGGGGCCTAGCGGGGCCCAGCGGGGGGAGGGAGGGGCGGGGCCTAGCGGGGGGAGGCGGGGCCTAGCGGGGCCCAGCGGGGGGAGGGAGGGGACGGGGCCTAGCGGGGGGAGGCGGGGCCTAGCGGGGCCCAGCGGGGGGAGGGAGGGGCGGGGCCTAGCGGGGGGAGGCGGTCCAGACCTGCTCCGGCGGCGTGGCGCTCTGCCCCCGGTACAGGCTGGACAGCAGGAACAGGCCCCCCACACGGATCTGGAAGCTGAACGGCGGCAGGAGGAAGGGCAAGGCGGCGTCCAGGACCAGACGGCTGAACGCTCGTTTCTCGTGACGAGTCACCAAGCCGCTGGGGGCGAAAAGACAACATGAGGACAAAAGACAGGAAGGACGTGATGCGACTGATTTTAACCAAATGAAACCGGACCTGCAGGAAAAGTGGAGGAAAAACCAGGAAGGTTAGAGGAAGTTAGAGGAGACAGTTGTTGTAAAGGACAGACAGGAGACAGTTGTGGTAAAGGACAGACAGGAGACAGTTGTTGTAAAGGACAGACAGGAGACAGTTGTGGTAAAGGACAGACAGGAGACAGTTGTTGTAAAGGACAGACAGGAGACAGTTGTTGTAAGGACAGAGAGGAGACAGTTGTTGTAAAGGACAGACAGAAGACAGTTGTTGTAAAGGACAGACAGGAGACAGTTGTTGTAAAGGACAGACAGGAGACAGTTGTGGTAAAGGACAGACAGGAGACAGTTGTGGTAAAGGACAGACAGGAGACAGTTGTTGTAAAGGACAGACAGGAGACAGTTGTTGTACAGGACAGACAGGAGACAGTTGTTGTACAGGACAGACAGGAGACAGTTGTTGTACAGGACAGACAGGAGACAGTTGTTGTAAAGGACAGACAGGAGACAGTTGTGGTAAAGGACAGACAGGAGACAGTTGTGGTAAAGGACAGACAGGAGACAGTTGTTGTAAAGGACAGACAGGAGACAGTTGTGGTAAAGGACAGACAGGAGACAGTTGTGGTAAAGGACAGACAGGAGACAGTTGTTGTAAAGGACAGACAGGAGACAGTTGTTGTAAAGGACAGACAGGAGACAGTTGTGGTAAAGGACAGACAGGAGACAGTTGTTGTACAGGACAGACAGGAGACAGTTGTTGTAAAGGACAGACAGGAGACAGTTGTTGTAAAGGACAGACAGGAGACAGTTGTGGTAAAGGACAGACAGGAGACAGTTGTGGTAAAGGACAGACAGGAGACAGTTGTTGTAAAGGACAGACAGGAGACAGTTGTGGTAAAGGACAGACAGGAGACAGTTGTTGTAAAGGACAGACAGGAGACAGTTGTTGTAAAGGACAGACAGGAGACAGTTGTTGTAAAGGACAGACAGGAGACAGTTGTTGTACAGGACAGACAGGAGACAGTTGTTGTACAGGACAGACAGGAGACAGTTGTTGTAAAGGACAGACAGGAGACAGTTGTTGTACAGGACAGACAGGAGACAGTTGTTGTAAAGGACAGACAGGAGACAGTTGTTGTAAAGGACAGACAGGAGACAGTTGTGGTAAAGGACAGACAGGAGACAGTTGTGGTAAAGGACAGACAGGAGACAGTTGTGGTAAAGGACAGACAGGAGACAGTTGTTGTAAAGGACAGACACGAGACAGTTGTGGTAAAGGACAGACAGGAGACAGTTGTGGTAAAGGACAGACAGGAGACAGTTGTGGTAAAGGACAGACAGGAGACAGTTGTGGTAAAGGACAGACAGGAGACAGTTGTTGTAAGGACAGACACGAGACAGTTGTGGTAAAGGACAGACAGGAGACAGTTGTGGTAAAGGACAGACAGGAGACAGTTGTGGTAAAGGACAGACAGGAACCTACTAGAAGATGTGTGAGAACTTCATTTCCCTCCAGACGTTGCAGAAAACCTCGAAGCGGACAGACTGGGTGTCCTGGAAGCGCCTCAGCAGCTCCTCGCAGTCCGCCTTCACCTGGACCCGCCAGTCCTCCATCAGTCCTCCGTCACTCCTCCATCAGTCCTCCATCAGTCCTCCATCAGTCCTCCACCAGTCCTCCGTCACACGGACTGAATGACGAACAACCGACGATTTAACGAGGGAAAAAGCTCCTCTGGACGTAAACAAGCGACTGAAACGCGCCTGGATGCGTCACCAAAACGCGACAGTGATGATGCATTCATGAGAGTAGGACGATGAATGACCGCCCCCATATCTATTAAACAAAATTACAGTATACAGAATGACCAGCTCACTTCATGCTAACAGCGTCTCACGTTTTCTGTGATATAGGCGTAACTAGAAACACGACAGTTAATCTACTTCATGTTGTTGAAGTGAACAGTTTCTCACCGCGGGAGGCGGAGCTTACTTTGAAATATCCGAGTCGAACCTGAACGCACCAAAAGGATTTCGTTGCGTCAGCGACGTGGACCGGAAGTAAACAATCCCCAGCTGACGTGGAGCTGCAGGTCGCAGCCGTTTGTCTCCGGATTAAAACTCGACGCCAGAAGTTCAATCCGAGGGACGTTCCGGAGCCTCGCGGACACTTTGTGGCCTCAAATCGACCCGGCGGCCTCGGATTTACTTCAGACTTCCCTCTCGCGCAGCGATCATGGCGGCGGCGGATGAGGCCAGCAGGCCGTTCGCCGGCCTGTCCGACGTCTCCATCTCGGAGGACATCCCGGTGGAGGGGGACATCTCCGTCCCCATGAGCTCCGCCCGGAGGGAGGACGACTACTTCTCCACGCTGGACGAGCCGGTGAAGGAGACCATCCTGCGGGACCTGCGCGCGGTGGGCACCAAGTTCGTGCACGTCCTGTACCCGAAGCGCAGCTCGGCCCTGCTGCGGGACTGGGACCTGTGGGGGCCCCTGCTGCTCTGCGTCACCCTGGCGCTGCTGCTGCAGGGCGGCGCGGCCGACAAGGCCGACCAGGGGGGGCCGCAGTTCGCCGAGGTACGGCCCGACGTCTGTCCGCCGCTTAACGCCCGCTGGCGGGTTTCTAGCTAGTAGCGGCGGTCACCAGTTAGCACGGACACCAGTTGATCCGCAACACCCTCCGATTACCACGGTGCGAAGTTAAACATCACGCGTGTGAAATTCCTGAAATCTGAGCTTTTACTAACGTCCCAACGCACCGATCTGGACAAATAAACCGTGACTAATGTCAGAAATATAAACTTTAGATGGATTAAACTCAACCACAAAACAAAATAACCTGAAGAAGATTGTATAATTTTCAAAAATGTGGATAAAAACATGTAATGGTCACAAAATGAGAATTTTAAAAGCTGTGAAACACTAAAACACCCTCATATTAACACAACCACGGACATTAAAAAGCTAAAGGATATAAAACAAATTAAAAAAAAAAACCTCAAGTCAAATATATTTAAAGAAATGCAAAAAACATAAATACCGGATGGTCGCAGTGACGTAGAGCTACAGAGGCATTAATCCACTGAACAAGTGACATGGAAACTTGAAAAGTGTTTTTTACAGGAACAAAGTACAAACAAAAATACAATCCAATATATTCATTAATCCCAGATAGAGACAAACAACAACAAGCCATGACAGTGTTTCCACAGGGACATACATTTATCTAAAACAATTTAAAAGGAGGACAAAAAAGTGAATCGGCAACAAATCTATACATGTAAAGTAGAATTTTTCCCCCCAGACGAACAAATATGGACGAGCTGCAAAATGAAAGCAAAAATAGTGAAGGGTTCAAGGGTTCAAGGTGTTTTATTGTCGCCTCAACATTAAAAGCAGGTTTCACAGTGTAATGCAATTCTTACTTTGCCGTCGACCCTGGAGCCGACGTACGTACAGAAGTATATACACAAGAAAATAAAATAACAGAGCAGTGCAAAAATATTAGTAAGAAAGTGAGATGTGCAAAATGTAAACATGTCAGAAGCTGTTGACGGTACATAATGTTGACTGTCAAAATAAAAGTACCAAGTTGGATAGTTACTACGGTGACTTTCAAAATAAAAGTACCAAGTTGGATTGCTATTATGGTGACTGTCAAAATAAAACCACCAAGTTGGATTGTTATTATGGTGACTGTCAAATTAAAAGTACCAAGTTGGATAGTTATTACGGTGACTGTCAAATTAAAAGTACCAAGTTGGATAGTTATTACAGTGACCCTCAAAATAAAACCACCAAGTTGGATTGTTATTATGGTGACTGTCAAAATAAAAGTACCAAGTTGGACAGTTATTACGGTGACTGTCAAATTAAAAGTACCAAGTTGGATAGTTATTACGGTGACTGTCAAATTAAAAGTACCAAGTTGGATAGTTATTATGGTGACTGTCAAAATAAAACCACCAAGTTGGATTGTTATTACGGTGACTGTCAAAATAAAAGTACCAAGTTGGATAGTTATTATGGTGACTGTCAAAATAAAAGTACCAAGTTGGATAGTTATTACGGTGACTGTCAAATTAAAAGTACCAAGTTGGATAGTTATTATGGTGACTGTCAAAATAAAACCACCAAGTTGGATTGTTATTACGGTGACTGTCAAAATAAAAGTACCAAGTTGGATTGTTATTACGGTGACTGTCAAATTAAAAGTACCAAGTTGGATAGTTATTATGGTGACTGTCAAAATAAAAGTACCAAGTTGGATAGTTATTACGGTGACCCTCAAAATAAAACCACCAAGTTGGATTGTTATTATGGTGACTGTCAAAATAAAAGTACCAAGTTGGATTGTTATTACGGTGACTGTCAAAATAAAAGTCCAGTAGAATAAGAGTCAGGACGCCACCGAGGGAACTTTGTTCTGATGGTCTCTACTGAGCATGTGCAGAGGAAGCGTTTGCGACATCCATGTTATTCAATGTGTGTGTGTGTGTGTGTGTGTGTGTGTGTGTGTGTGTGTGTGTGTGTGCAGGTGTTTGTGATCGTGTGGTTCGGCTCCATCATCATCACCCTGAACTCCAAGCTGCTGGGCGGCCGCCTGTCCTTCTTCCAGAGCCTGTGCGTCCTGGGCTACTGCATCCTGCCGCTGACGGCGGCCATGGTGGCGTGCCGCCTGGTGCTGCTGGTGCTGGCCGGCACCGCCTCCTTCGCCGTGCGCCTGGCGCTGGTCGCCGCCTCCTTCGGCTGGTCCACCTTCGCCTCCACCGCCTTCCTGGCCGACAGCCAGCCGCCACACCGCAAGGCGCTGGTGGTGTACCCCGTCTTCCTCTTCTACTTCGTCATCGGCTGGATGGTGCTCACCTTCTCGCCCTCGCAGTGAGGCGGGGGGGGGGGGGGGGGGGGGGGGGTTGTCCTCACCTTCTTGCCCTCGCAGTGAGGCGGGGGGGCCACGGCGAGCTTCCTGGGGGGGGGGAGTATTCAGACTTTCGGGGGACTTTGGACACGAAGGAGCAGACGCTCTTATTTTTTTATGTTTACATTGATGAGCTTGTACAGAGAAATCCTGGGTGGAGGTGGAGGTGGAGGTGGAAGGCTGTTTCTCCTCCTTCTGGGTGTAAATAAAGGATGAAACTGTCGGCGGCTGAACGCGTCACCACCTGCATCACAGTCACTCAGAAGGAAAACCCAGGGAAAGTTTCCAAACGACACAAAGACCAAAGTCAGACTGAGAAAATAAATCAAAAGAAAAGGTGAAAACAAAACACTGAGGAGAGAAAGAGGAATAACGACACAGAGAGGAAAAGAAGAAAACAAACATAAAACAAGAAATCACAAGAAGAAACTTTCAGAAAGTTTCAGAAATGAAACACAAAGAGAAGAAAAGTAGAAACGACACAAAACGAATCAAAGACCTGGAAAAATGAAGCAAAGTTAGAAACGACTGAAAATAAGAAACAAGCCTTGAAACGGAGATGGAAACCAAATATTGCTCTTTTCTACTAGAAAAGTTTTCTAGTAGAAAAAGTACAAAAGTTTTATACTAGAAAAGTTTTCTACTAGAAAAAGTACAAAAGTTTTCTAGTAGAAAAAGTACAGAAGTTTTCTACTAGAAAAGTTTTCTACTAGAAAAAGTACAAAAGTTTTCTACTAGAAAAAGTACAAAAGTTTTCTACTAGAAAAGTTTTCTAGTAGAAAAAGTACAAAAGTTTTCTACTAGAAAACTTTTCTAGTAGGAAAAAGTACAAAAGTTTTCTACTAGAAAACTTTTCTAGTAGGAAAAAGTACAAAAGTTTTCTACTAGAAAACTTTTCTAGTAGAAAAAGTACAAAAGTTTTCTACTAGAAAACTTTTCTTTGGACCAGAATATTTACAAACTCGCGGGGAAACATCCGCCACAAACAAACAAACAAAGGAGGCGTCTGCAGTCAAAAGAGTGTAAATAAACCAACAGGTTAAAGATCAAACCTCTGAGATTTTCACAATAAAATGAATCCAACAGACAAGATGAGTTTGAGACGAACAATAGAATCAACTGATTTGTGAAGCTGCGATTCTTCAGTTTACAATGTACATGATGTTTTCTACGTATATTGGAATATTTTGTGTTGAAATCATTAATATCAGTCCGTTTCTTTCATGGACGACAGAAAAATACATTTTCTCCACAAATTAACGTTAAAACAATCTATTTTTAGTTTAGTAACGATCTTATCTTGTGAGTCACTTTAAATGTTTCCTTTACTTTTCAGGGAACGAGAACAGAAAGTAGGTTTTTTGTTGTTTTTTTTAGTAAAATCACTTCACAAACATTCTGCAATAGAACCTTCAGTGTAAAAGTTTCCTTCAGTGTAAAAGCTTCCTTCAGTGTAAAAGCTTCCTTCAGTGAAGTGAATCAAATAGACATATGAGAGTAGAAGAGGCGTTCTGGAACAATTACATGGAAACTGTGGAAATGAACAGAAAATAAAACAAAACAAATCCAGAGTTTCCTTCTGAGATCAGAATTATTAATCAAATTCAAGTTTTAGTAGAACAATAAGTGTTTTTATTTATTTATATTAGAAGAAATCATTTCAACAATCGTATAAAAGAACCAAATAATAAAATTCCTCCTGTTTGTAGAAAAGTTGTAAAACCTGGAAACGTTTTCAAACTGAGGAATCGATCAGAGCAGAAACACTTTGGACTTTTTATTTGAAACTTTTAAGTTGAAGGAAACAACAGTCACATTATAACGGGTGTTTTTTTACTAGAATAGCAAAAGTGTGTGTGTGTGTGTGTGTGTGTGTGTGTGTGTGTGTGTCTCCGCGGCGTCTTGAGTCTCTACGTCCTCCAGAAAGACAGGAATACAAACTACACTGAATCCCTACTGCCCCCGGTGGCCCCCGGTGGTATTACCGTCCTGACTCCCTACTGCCCCCGGTGGCCCCCGGTGGTATTACCACCATGACTCCCTACTGCCCCCGGTGGCCCCCGGTGGTATTACCACCATGACTCCCTACTGCCCCCGGTGGCCCCCGGTGGTATTACCACCATGACTCCCTACTGCCCCCCGGTGGTATTACCACCATGACTCCCTACTGCCCCCGGTGGCCCCCGGTGGTATTACCGTCCTGACTCCCTACTGCCCCCGGTGGCCCCCGGTGGTATTACCACCATGACTCCCTACTGCCCCCGGTGGCCCCCGGTGGTATTACCGTCCTGACTCCCTACTGCCCCCGGTGGCCCCCGGTGGTATTACCGTCCTGACTCCCTACTGCCCCCGGTGGCCCCCGGTGGTATTACCGTCCTGACTCCCTACTGCCCCCGGTGGCCCCCGGTGGTATTACTGCTCGTCCTTGAAGAAGGAAAACCTTCAGATCTCAACATGGTCTAAATCCCAGGTCCGTTCCAGATCCAGGATCCTGAACCCAGACCTCCGGCTCGTCTCTCTGGCGGGACGCCAGCAGGTAGTAACCAGAGGAGAGCGCCCCCGGTGGCCCCCGGTGGTATTACCATCCTGACTCCCTACTGCCCCCGGTGGCCAGGCCTGGTACTGCAGCAGGGTTCCTCCAGCAGAAGTAGACTGAGTGGTGGCAAGGCGACCTGGGTGGGTCTGGGAGGGTCCAGGAGGTCCGGGAGGTCCTGGGTGGGTCCGGGAGGTCCGGGAGGTCCTGGGTGGGTCCGGGCGGTCCGGGAGGTCCTGGGTGGGTCCGGGAGGTCCTGGGTGGGTCCGGGCGGTCCGGGAGGTCCTGGATGGGTCCAGGAGGTCCGGGAGGTCCTGGGTGGGTCCAGGAGGTCCAGGAGGTCCTCGGTGGGTCCGGGCGGTCCAGACGGTCCGGGAGGCTCAGAACTCCAGCAGCAGGGTCTGGGGCTCGGTGGACTTGAGGACCAGCTCCTGCTTCTGGCCGTAGACCCCCTGCTCCACCCGGACCCCGGCCCTGCAGCAGCGGGACGAGGCGTCCAGCAGGTCCCTGCAGGCGGCCGCCAGGCCGGAGAACAGCTGGGCCCCCCACCACACCTCGCAGCCGGACCGGAACCGCAGCCGCCGTCCCGGGGACGCCTCCCCCACCAGGGAGTCCTGGGGGACCAGCAGGACGCTGCCGGGACGGTCCAGGACAGACACCATGTGGCGGGAGTCTTTACGGAACAGCTTGGTGGACATCAGGCTGTTGGCTGGAGGGACGGGGAGGACAAGGAGACAGACGAGGACCAGGAGACAGATGAGGACAATGAGACAGACGAGCACCAGAAGATAGACGAGGACCAGGAGGACAGACGAGGACAAGGAGATAGACGAGGACCAGGAGACAGACGAGGACCAAGAGGACAGACGAGCACCAGAAGACAAATGAGGACCAGGAGACAGACGAGGACCAGGAGGACAGACGAGCACCAGAAGACAAACGAGGACAAGAAGACAGACGAGCAACAGGAGACAGACGAGGACCAGGAGGACAGACGAGCACCAGAAGACAAATGAGGACCAGGAGACAGACGAGGACCAGGAGGACAGACGAGGACAGACGAGGACAAGGAGACATACAAGCACAAGAAGACAGACGAGGACCAGGAGGACAGACGAGGACCAGGAGGACAGACGGCGACCAGGAGACAGACGAGGACGAGGACAAGGAGACAGACAGGCCGAGACATTATAGAGTCAAACATGGACAGAGACATTCATTCAAGATGAATTAAGTTCATTATTATATAAATAAATACACATTTATTATTATTATTTCAGATTAAAACAGTTAAAGGAAAATAAATACATTTGAAGAAAAAAAAGGTGAATAAATAAAAGTAACATTTATTAAAAAAATATTATATAAAATGTAACAAATATATAAAAAGATATTAGTGACAATAACAAATGATTAATTTAAAATAATGATAAAAATGTAGAAGATAAAAGGAGGATTTTTTTAAATCATGATAAATAAATATTAAAATGATAAAAGAATAATGAACCATCGTAATTAAAAAATAAAATGTAAAGATTGTGAATATTACCAATGAAATTTAAAAATGGAAACAAAAACAAAAATATCTTTCAAATGTTTTGAAATTAAAAACAATATAAGAGATTCTTTGAATAAATGTAGAAAATAGAACTTTCTGCTGCTCAACGATCATTTTGTCTTTTATAATCTGAAGTTTGTTCTTCATCCATATTTTAAGAAATGAACCTGTTTGTTAGATATTTACCAATATTATTGATGATTATTGTAAAACTTATTAGAAATGAACATTTTCATGATCAAACAAAACATAAACACACTAAATGTCAAAAAGACAGAAAAACAATAATCGAGGTTCTGAAATAAATCGACTCACCGATTTCATAAATGACGTGTTCAGAAGACCATGGAAGAAAGAAACGTAGACCACGATCCCTTCTTCAATCTGAGAGAGAGAGAGAGGGGGGGGGGAGAGAGGGGGGGAGAGAGAGGGGGGGAGGGAGAGGGGGGAGGGAGAGAGAGAGAGAGAGAGAGAGGGGGGGGAGAGGGAAGAGGGGGAGAGAGAGAGAGAGAGAGAGAGAGAGAGAGGGAGAGGGAGAGAGAGGGGGGAGAGGGAGAGGGAGAGAGAGAGAGAGAGAGAGAGAGGGGGAGAGGGAAAGAGGGGGAGAGAGAGAGAGAGAGAGAGAGAGAGGGGGGGAGAGGGAAAGAGGGGGAGAGAGAGAGAGAGAGAGAGAGAGGGGGAGAGGGAGAGAGAGAGAGAGAGAGGGGGGAGAGAGAGGGGGAGAGAGAAAGAGAGAGAGGGAGAGAGAAAGAGGGAGAGAGAGAAAGAGG
>NW_027662140.1:5000-7500 GCF_963422515.1 Blennius ocellaris
CGGGGCTGATCCTGCACACAGTGTGTCTGAAGAGAGCAGAGCAGAGGAGAGGAGTATCCCACCATGCACCGCTGCACCACTAGCATTAGCATTAGCATTAACAGCCTGGCATTGGCCTGTGACCTCATGTTCATTAAGTGTTGTTGAATACATTTTCCATTCCAGTGTAACTTCATCAATCATTTCTTCACAGAAGGACTAAATCCATCAGATTATAGAGCATCCTCCTCCTCTAATCCAGATTATAGAGCATCTTCCTCCTCTAATCCAGATTATAGAGCATCTCCCTCCTCTAACACCAGATTATAGAGCATCCTCCTCCTCTAATCCAGATTATAGAGCATCTCCCTCCTCTAACACCAGATTATAGAGCATCTTCCTCCTCTAATCCAGATTATAGAGCCTCTTCCTCCTCTAATCCAGATTATAGAGCATCTTCCTCATCTAACATCAGATTATAGAGCATCTTCCTCCTCTGACGCCAGATTATAGAGCATCTTCCTCCTCTGACACCAGATTATAGAGCATCTCCCTCATCTAACATCAGATTATAGAGCATCTTCCTCCTCTGACATCAGATTATAGAGCATCTTCCTCCTCTAACACCAGATTATAGAGCCTCTTCCTCCTCTAATCCAGATTATAGAGCCTCTTCCTCCTCTAACACCAGATTATAGAGCAGCTTCCTCCTCTAACACCAGATTATAGAGCCTCTTCCTCCTCTAACGTCAGATTATAGAGCATCCTCCTCCTCTAACACCAGATTATAGAGCATCTTCCCCCTCTAAGCCAGATTATAGAGCATCTTCCTCCTCTAAACCAGATTATAGAGCATCTTCCTCCTCTAACACCAGATTATAGAGCATCTTCCTCCTCTAACATCAGATTATAGAGCTCCTGTGGTCACCTGACCAAAGTCCAGCCAGAGGCTCCGCCCACACCTGGACCAGGTTCAGTTTTACTGCCAGTCCAGTGAATCATTGTTGGATCAGCTGCAGGTTGAGAGACGAGTCGACCATTTGTTTGTGTTCAGCACCTGTCTGCTGTGTGTGTGTGGCCCGAGGCACCATTTGGTGTGTGTGTGTGCTGTGTGTGTGTGTGTGTGTGTGTGTGTGTGTGTGTCTTTGGTTCCACTCAGAATAAAAAACATTTTTCTTCAGCTCCACCTCAAGAATCACTTTTTGTACCTGGTCTATTTCCACTGTGCTTCTTTTAGCTACGTTGTGTACAGTGGAGACAACACAACAACACAACACAACACAACACCACAATAACACAACACAACACAACAACACCACACCACACAACACAACATAACACAACAACACAACACCACAACATCACAACACAAGAACACAACATCACAACACAACACAACACCACACAATAACACCACACCACAACATTACAACACAAGAACACAACAACACACAACACAACACAACACAACACCACAACAAAATACCACAACACAACAACTAAAGTCCTAAAGTCACAACACAACTTTTTGCTGTTGTGTTGTTATTTACATATTTCTAGAATGTATGAGTTCTAGAATGTTAGTTCTACAATGTATCAGAGTTCTAGAATGTATCAGAGTTCTAGAATGTATCAGAGTTCTATAATATGTCAGAGTTCTAGAAAGTTCTCCAGTAGTGAAACTTCTTAAACCAGAAACTCTGAAAATTCACATTTCATTGATTTGTTTCCTTTTTCTTCTGCTCAACCTGAGATTGTAGATTTTTACTGTCATGAACCTGTGATGAAGAGTTGGAGGGGGGGGGGGGGGGGGGCGCCTCCTCCCCCCCCCCCCCCGGCCGCTGGGGAAGGGCCTAACCCGGCGGAGGGCGGAGCGGGGCGGAGGGGCGCTGGGTGGGTGAGGTGCCTCCGGGTGGAGCAGCGACACTCTCACGGAGGACTCGGACCTGGACGCACCGCTCTCCGGGACGTTCCCCGGACTCCTTCCTCGCTGCTTCCCTCCCGTGCACGTGCCCCGCGGTCCTCCCTCCTCCACCCTCCTCCTCCACCCTCCTCCTCCACCCCCCGGACTCGGACGGACAGGTGTCGGACGGAGAGGATGTGGCGGCTCGCTGCGCTCCGCTGGCCGGCCCTGCTGCTGCTGCTGCTGCTGGCCGCCGCCGCGGCCGCCCAGGAGCTGCCCTCCAGCGGGGTGAACGGCTACAGCCTCCACCCGCCCTACTTCAACCTGGCGGAGGGAACCAAGATCACCGCCACCGCCACCTGCGGGGAGGACGACGGCGGCCGCGCCGTGCACGACCTGTACTGCAAGCTGGTGGGGGGCCCGGTGTCCGGGGACCCGAGCCAGACCATCCAGGTGAGAGCGGGACCCCCCTTCCCCCCCGGGACCCCCCCCGGGAGGAGGAGGAGGAGGAGCAGGTGGAGACGCTGCAGCTCCAAACTCTCCTCTAATCCACATTAAACTTTGTGCTGCTGGGTTGATGTGCGGGAGGCAGTACCTCTGACGGCCACCGGGGGGCAG